>NC_136057.1:1446907840-1447005514 GCF_964261635.1 Lissotriton helveticus
GTGTGTGTGTCTGTCGGTGTGTGTGTGTGTGTGTCTGTCGGTGTGTGTGTGTCTGTCGGTGTGTGTGTCTGTCGGTGTGTGTGTCTGTCGGTGTGTGTGTCTGTCGGTGTGTGTGTCTGTCGGTGTGTGTGTCTGTCGGTGTGTGTGTCTCTGTGTGTGGGTCTCTGTGTGTGGGTCTCTGTGTGTGGGTCTCTGTGTGTGGGTCTCTGTGTGTGGGTCTCTGTGTGTGGGTCTCTGTGTGTGGGTCTCTGTGTGTGGGTCTCTGTGTGTGGGTCTCTGTGTGTGGGTCTCTGTGTGTGGGTCTCTGTGTGTGGGTCTCTGTGTGTGGGTCTCTGTGTGTGGGTCTCTGTCTCTGGGTCTCTGTCTCTGGGTCTCTGTCTCTGGGTCTCTGTCTCTGTGTCTCTGTCTCTGTGTCTCTGTGTCTGTGTCTCTGTGCGTCTGTCTCTGTGTCTCTGTGTCTCTGTGCGTCTGTCTCTGTGTCTCTGTGCGTCTGTCTCTGTGTCTGTGTCTCTGTGCGTGTCTGTGTCTCTGTGCGTCTGTCTCTGTGTGTGTCTCTGTGTGTCTGTGTCTCTGTGTGTGTCTCTGTGTGTCTGTGTCTCTGTGTGTGTCTCTGTGTGTCTCTGTGCGTCTGTCTCTGTGCGTCTGTCTCTGTGTGTGTCTCTGTGTGTGTCTCTGTGTGTGTCTCTGTGTGTCTGTGTCTCTGTGTGTGTCTCTGTGTGTCTGTCTCTGTGTCTCTGTGTGTGTCTGGGTGTGTGTCTGGGTGTGTGTGTGGGTGTCTGTCTGTCTCTGTGTGTGGGTCTCTGTGTGTGGGTCTCTGTGTGTGGGTCTCTGTGTGTGGGTCTCTGTGTGTGGGTCTCTATGTGTGGGTCTCTGTGTGTGGGTCTCTGTGTGTGGGTCCCTGTGTGTGGGTCCCTGTGTGTGGGTCTCTGTGTGTGGGTCCCTGTGTGTGGGTCCCTGTGTGTGGGTCTCTGTGTGTGGGTCTCTGTGTGTGGGTCTCTGTGTGTGGGTCTCTGTGTGTGGGTCGTCTGTGTGGGGGGGTCTCTGTGTGGGGGGGGGTCTCTGTGTGGGGGGGGGGGTCTCTGTGTGGGGGGGGGGTCTCTGTGTGGGGGGGTCTCTGTGTGGGGGGGTCTCTGTGGGGGGGGGGTGTGGGGGGGTCTCTGTGGGGGGGGGTGTGGCGGGGTCTCTGTGTGTGGGGGGGTCTCTGTGTGTGGGGGGGTCTCTGTGTGTGGGGGGTCTCTGTGTGTGGGGGGTCTCTGTGTGTGGGGGGGTCTCTGTGTGGGGGGGTCTCTGTGTGGGGGGGTCTCTGTGTGGGGGGGTCTCTGTGTGGGGGGAGTCTCTGTGTGGGGGGAGTCTCTGTGTGGGGGGAGTCTCTGTGTGGGGGGAGTCTCTGTGTGGGGGGGCTCTCTGTGTGGGGGGCTCTCTGTGTGGGGGGCTCTCTGTGTGGGGGGCTCTCTGTGTGGGGGGCTCTCTGTGTGGGGGGCTCTCTGTGTGGGGGGCTCTCTGTGTGGGGGGGGTCTCTGTGTGGGGGGGGTCTCTGTGTGGGGGGGTCTCTGTGTGGGGGGGTCTCTGTGTGGGGGGAGTCTCTGTGTGCCTGTCTCTGTGTGTCTGTGTCTGTGTCTCTGTGTCTGTGTCTCTGTGTCTGTGTCTGTGTCTGTGTCTGTGTCTGTCTCTGTGTGTCTGTGTGTCTCTGTGTGTCTCTGTGTCTCTGTGTCTCTGTGTCTCTGTGTCTCTGTGTGTCTGTGTGTCTGTGTGTCTGTGTGTCTGTGTGTCTGTGTGTCTGTGTGTCTGTGTGTCTGTGTGTCTGTGTGTCTGTGTGTCTGTGTGTCTGTGTGTCTGTGTGTCTGTGTCTCTGTGTGTCTGTGTGTCTGTGTGTCTGTGTCTCTCTGTCTCTCTCTGTCTCTCTGTGTCTCTCTGTGTCTCTGTGTCTCTGTGTCTCTGTGTGTGTCTGTGTCTCTGTGCGTCTGTCTCTGTGTCTCTCTGTGTGTCTGTGTCTCTGTGCGTCTGTCTCTGTGTCTCTCTGTGTGTCTGTGTCTCTGTGCGTCTGTCTCTGTGTCTCTCTGTGCGTCTGTGTCTCTGTGCGTCTGTCTCTGTGTCTCTGTGCGTCTGTCTGTGTCTCTCTGTGTGTCTGTGTCTCTCTGTGTGTCTGTGTCTCTGTGCGTCTGTCTCTGTGTCTCTTTGTGTGTCTGTGTCTCTGTGCGTCTGTCTCTGTGCGTCTGTCTCTGTGTCTCTTTGTGTGTCTGTGTCTCTGTGCGTCTGTCTCTGTCTCTTTGTGTGTCTGTCTCTGTGCGTCTGTCTCTGTGTCTCTCTGTGTGTCTGTGGGTCTCTCTGTGTCTCTCTGTGTCTGTGTGCGTCTGTGTCTCTGTGCGTCTGTCTCTGTGTGTGTCTGTGTGTGTCTGTGTTTCTGTCTCTGTGTGTCTGTGTCTCTGTGCGTCTCTGTGTGTCTGTCTGTGTGTCTGTGTGCGTCTGTTAATCTTGTGTCTCTGTGTCTGTGTGTGTGTCTCTCTGTGTGTCTCTCTGTGTGTCTGTGTGCGTCTGTTAATCTTGTGTCTCTGTGTCTGTGTGTGTGTCTCTCTGTGTGTCTCTCTGTGTGTCTGTGTGCGTCTGTGAATCTTGTGTCTCTGTGTCTCTGTGTGTCTCTCTGTCTCTGTGTGTCTCTATGTGTGTCTCTCTGTGTGTCTCTCTGTCTCTGTGTGTCTCTATGTGTGTCTCTATGTGTGTCTCTATGTGTGTCTCTCTGTGTGTCTCTCTGTCTCTGTGTGTCTCTCTGTGTGTCTCTCTGTGTGTCTCTCTGTGTGTGTCTCTCTGTGTGTCTCTGTGTGTCTCTCTGTGTGTCTCTCTGTGTGTCTCTGTGTGTGTCTCTGTGTCTCTGTGTGTCTGTGTGTCTCTCTGTGTGTCTCTCTGTCTCTGTGTGTCTCTATGTGTGTCTCTCTGTGTGTCTCCCTGTGTGTCTCCCTGTGTGTCTGTGTGTCTGTGTGTTTCTGTGTGCGTCTGTGAATCTTGTGTGTCTGTGTGTCTCTCTGTGTGTCTGTGTGCGTCTGTGTGTCTGTCTGACCACAGTTTCCCTCAGGTCTAGGTAGGGCCATGGGGTCTGAGTAGATCGCACCCTCCATATTTGCCCCTGGCGTCCGATGACCTCAAAGGTCCCTCACCTCTCTTGCACTGTCCGCATAAGGACATAACTTGCGGAGGAAGAGAGTGTGTTTGGGGAGGAGGCCGTTTGCCCACATGGAAAGTGCCATTCAGTGGTAGTCCGTGTTGTCTTATGCCCGTGTGCACTAATGCGTATTGTTTTGAGTCTGTTGGGTGCATTGAGCGGCTCACATGTGCTACCTTGGCACCGAGCAGAGGCCATGCTTTGACGCCGGACGGTGGAGTAGGTGTTACACCCCGGGAGGAAGGGATACTGAAATGTACATAATGTTGTGGGCAAAAAAGTATGGCGCGTCTAGTGTTTGGCAGGTTCTGTGTGTGTGTGTGTGTGTGCCGCGCACGTGTGTGTCGCGTACCAGGGCCCTCTGCGAGACGGGCGAGTTCTTTCCCTCTAGTGACTCGTATAGCGTCTCAGGACGTGAGCTTCCCAGTCACGATGGCCATGCGCATGCAGTCAGCAGAGTATTTGCTGCTTGGTGCTGGCAGCAGGAGTTTACTGCTCAGTGCTGACGTTATGGTTAGTGTTTCTCGCTCAGTTTCATCAGAATTTGCAGTATGTTTACTGTACATGGCTGACTATTAGCAGCATGTTTACTGTCAGTGCAGGCCGAATTCTTACTGTTCGGTGCAGGCGGTATCAACAGCATGTTTACTGCTCAGTTCCATCAATTTTCGTATTATGTCTGCTGCTCAGGGCTGGCAGTATTAGCAGTGTGTTTACTGTCAGTGCAGGCAGTGTAGTTACTGCTCGGTGCAGGCAGTACTAGCAGTGTGCTTACTGCTCGGTGCAGGCAGTACTAGCAGTGTGCTTACTGCTCGGTGCAGGTAGTACTAGCAGTGTGCTTACTGCTTGGCGCAGGCAGTACTAGCAGTGTGTATACTACTTAGTGCAGACAGTGCCCGCCGTGTGTTTTGCTGCTTGGTGCTGTATCGGCAATACGTTTACTGCCCAGTGCTGACTGTTTATCACAGTGTGTGTGTGTGTGTGTGTGTGTGTGTGTGTGTGTGTGTTGTGCTCGTTGGTTGATTACTGAACAGACTTAGCAGTAAAGAGTTATGTTTGCCTGTTGGCGCTGACCGTGTTAGGCGTCTGTTTTCCTCCTGTATTGGCAGTGTATTTACTGCTTAAAGCTAGAAGTATTAGTAGTGTGCTTACTTCTTGGCGCTTTACATTATTAGCAGTCCTCTGCACTTTGCTCACATTGTTAAGTGTACTTACTGCTCAGGACTAGAAGTATTAGCATTGTTTTTACTCCTTAGGGTATGCTGTAATAGTAGTGTGTTTACTGTTCAGTATTAGTAGTATTTACTACTCGGGGCAAACAGTATTATTCAGCGTGTTTATTGCTGAGTACTAGCAGTATTTGCACTATAGTTAGTGTTCATTGGTTGCCGTGTTAGCAGGTTGTTTACTACTCACTTCCGGTGGTATTTGCAGTGTCACAGTATTTATTTCTTGCTCGGTGAAGCTAGTATTATCATTGTTTACTGCTGAAGGCTATACTAGTATTAGCAGTGTGTTTATTGCTAGGTGCTAGCAGTATTTGCGTTGTAATTTTTGTTCATTTCATTGGTGGACTTGTTAGCTTGCTGTTTACTACTCCCTTCCGGAGGTATTTGCAGTGTCCGTCATTAGTTGCTGCTAAGTGAAGCCAGTATTATCATGGTTTACTACTGAAGGCTAATAGTATTACCAGCATGTTTATTGCTGCATGCTAGCAGTGTTTGCATTGTAATTCTGGTTCATTCAATCAACATTTGAACAGGGACAGGGGGCTTATTTCATGACTACCCTAATTGTAATAGAAACTGATTTTATATTATTTGGCCATGGCTGAAAAACAGCTTTATTAAATGCATTATGTTAACAATACGTCATGAGAGTATGTTGAGCTAGCTTCTTACATCCTTTGTCTGAAATAATTTAGCAGAAACATATTAGGCCGTTTATTTAGCAGAATTGCTGACCTTTTGTCCTAGAGACCTCCACCAACCTCCACCAACTTAACAAAAGCTGTGTAACAGTGCAAAGAATCACTGAAATTGCAAAACGTTTTATGTAGTCTAAGCCAACCTGACCGATGCGTTAACAGGTCCCGCGGACAAAAAAACCCCAAGCATTTGCAATGCAATAGGTCTTGCGGTTACACAAGTTTAAGCTATTGGCATTGTAAATGACAATGCCCTTTTATTTATGTTTTAAAATCTAACACAAAAATAAAAGGCATTGTTATTTGCAATGTGAATAGCTCAAACTTACGTAAATGCGAGACCTATTGCATTACAAATACTTGTTTCCTCTGCTGCTGAAGTTTCTTCCAAAGAGGGTTCCCTTGTCTTGGGACTTAACTTACCCTATGTGGGGTAGTGGTAGCTGTATATAGCTTGTGCTCTGCTAGGGAGTTCTGGTCGCCTTTGGGCCCCTGCTCTCAATGGCTTTTATGTATGTTGCTGATGCCTCTTTAGGTAGTGTCTGGGTATTTCCTCTCCTTCCTGCTCCTGTCCTGATTGTGTTTCTCCCTTTTTCAGGTGTTGCCTGCCCGGTTCTCCTGGGTCTCCGGGCTGTTTTTCCTGCTTCTGGCGGTTTATTTTTGCTGGCGCCGTTCTGTCTGGTCTGTTGCCTTCTTTCTACGGTGGGCTAGCCTTCTTTTCCCTCGTTTCCTTGGGCCCTCTAGGCTTTTCTAATTCCTCTTCCTTGTCCTGGCATTGGATGGAAGCTCTGTTGCCTTGTAGGGGTGTGGGGTGCTTCGGCCTCCCTGCCCTTGCCCTTGGTTCCCCTGTTGTGAGTGAACGGGCTTCTTCAAATCCTTTCTTATTCCTACATCCCTCTTGGGGTCTGTGGTGTTCTGCTTGTGGGGGTCCCACCCCCCTATGCCTGGGAGGACGGGGCTCTTAGCCCTGTCCATTGGACTAGTCCCCTGTGGGCCTCTGTTATATCCCGGCTGGTGGGGTCCTTCCGCAGGCCCTCCTTCCCTGTGGGTATGGCTAAGGTATCTATTCTACGCGAAGGGATCTGCGGCTAGTAATCTCAATCAGATGTACAAGGTACTTACCTCCGGTAACGGTGGATCTGGTAGAGACGATTCTAGCTGCAGATTCCTTCACGGCCCGCCCTTCCTCCCTGTTCTGCGAGGACCCTTTAGCTTGTCCTACTGCACTCTCCTCCCGGTGGATGGCTTGATGAGTGCGTGCATTCTTTTGCTCTTTGACAAACCGTTGTATTGCTTTTTGTTCCTTCCTCTGCTTTGGCACTGTTGAGGTTGGATCTATAGGTACTCCTGGGTTCCTCTGCTCTGGTTGTTCCAGGATTGAGGATGCCTTCCTTTGTCCCTCCTTTCACCTCCCACTTGGTTCTGAAGGTCCTGGCTCCTCTGCGACCCTCTGGGCGTGGGTCATTTGGCCATGCCCTGGCTCCCTTGGGGGGGGGGGGGGGGGGGGGGTCGCACTCTGTGCTGAGGTTGCCTTGGAGGTCTGCCATTCCCTGTTTGTCTTGGAACTGGTTTCCCTTCATGGGTCTTGGTTGGGGTTGTAGTCCCGCTACATGTTGTCATGACATTTTGCATATGTTCCTTGTCTTAAGGGGGGTACTGTTTTCATGACTGGCAGGGTAGCTGCTCAGGGCTGTGTTCTCTTCTTTCTCCTTTCCCTGCTTTTGGGTGCTGCTGTGTTGGCACTGCTTATTTTGGTGTTCTTCATCACCATTCCTTTTTCATTTTTCTTTTTCGCACACTGTTCCCATGCTTCCACAGTTTCTCTGCTGGCTCCACGTTGTGGCCTGGAAAAGTTTTCCGAAGAAAACTGACATAGGCGCGCTGGGGTGGGACTTATGTGACCTCGCTGATGTCTCGTACGCGGACGACGCTTGGCCGGAGTAGCGTAATGTTGTCCCCCGGCGCGCAGGTATGCTGTGGCAAAAAGTTTTCCGGATCCAGTCTCACGCCTGGGGATAATTCTACGCGAAGGAATCTGCGGCTAGAATAGTCTCTACCAGATACATTGTTACCGGAGGTAAGTAACTCGTACATTACTCCACGTACTTCCTAATTCCAAAGATAGACTGAAAACTGCGTCTGATATTGGACCTCAGATTTCTCAAAAAATTCATAAAGACTCAAAGGGTCAAATGACAACACTGCAAGAGTTGATTCCTCGATTGCAAAAAGACTACATGGCAACTATAGACTTAAAGGATGCCCACTTACACATTCCCATGAACAAGAAACACAAGAGGCTAGTAAGATTTGTGGTCAAGGAAACCAGGTCACACGCAACAGGGAGTTAGGAGGATCTAGTGGTTGTCATGCATACAGTACAGCAGGAAATAGCATGGTGGACCCAAACAAACCTATCACAAGTGAGACTTTTCACACAGCCAACTCCAACAGTGACCATAATGACAGATGCTTCACAGATAGGATGAGGCACGCACATGAACAACCTCAAAGTAAGGGGATTGTGGACACAGCAGGATGCTCTGAAGCACATCAATATCCTAGAGTTAAAAACCATGTTCCTAGCCTTAAAGGCCTTTCAGAAAGAGATCTATGGAAGGACAGTTCTAATACAAGCAGACAACACAAGCACCATGTTTTACATTAACAAGCAAGGAGGAAAAGAGTCATGGCCACTCTCGAATCTAGCTCAGCTCCTCTGGATGTGGGCAGTCCCAAGTAACATAAACATAATAGCCGTACACCTACCAGAAAAAGACAATGTAGAAGCAGACAGGCTGAGCAGACAAACGTCATCATCCCACGAATGGGAATTGAATCAGACAGAACTCCTTAAGATTTTTCACAGTGGGGAACACCGCAAGTAGACCTCCTTGCAACAGCCCACAATGCAAAATGCCAACTTTTCGCATCCAGCATCTTTGCAATCAGTCCCTGGGGAATGCGCTATGGATAGACTGGTCAACGATATTTGCTTACACTTTTACATCGATGCCACTTCTCCACAGAGTGATAAATAAATGCAAGACCAGCCACATAACAATGATTCTCATCGCCCCACAATGGGCGAGCCAGTCTTGGTTATCAGAGATAATGGAGAGGTCTCAAGGATAAATTCACAGATTGCCAGGAAGACAAGACGAGACTTAACAATGCAAAAGGGGAAAGTACTTCACCCAGAACCCGAGAGCCTGAGCCTTGCAGCATGGCTCCTGAGGTCATAGAATTTGCACACCTAAAACTACCAGAAAGCACAATGGCAGTTCTACGAGAGGCAAGGAAGCCACCCACTAGAAAATGTTACACGCCAAAATGGAAAAAATACTCCCAATGGGGGCCTCAAAGAGCGCCTTTCCAAAAAGATCCCAACGGAAAGACCGGTTCGAGGCATGTGCGCTGTAGACCACATGCGGTGCATAGCCTGCCATCTAGTGTTGGGTCCAGATGTTTGCACTTTGTTTTTGTTCGAAGTCTTTTCCAGTCACGAGGTAGGTGACTCATCGTTTCGGTCCATTGCTAGATTTTTTTTTTTTCTGCCATCGGGTTCGAATGCGTGTTGCTGCGCTCTGGTTCGGTACCGTTTCTCGGGTGCCCTTCGACGCGCAATCCACTACCCACAACAGTATTGTTCTCGATCACGTTCCTCATTCTCTGCATATTGTCTCGAACCAAGAATCTTCGATCGGAAAACTCGTGGAGGGGCATTGGGCCTAACCACGCCGGGCTCGCTAGCAGTTGATGGAACGGACTCCATTCAAGCTCTGTCCCGGGTGTTGTGCCAAGTTCCGCGCACCGACCTGCACAAAGTGTGCAATCTGTTTGTCCCCGGAACACGACGAGAAAGACCAACGCGTGCCGAACGTTTTGATCAAAGAAGACGCTTTGTTACCGTCGGGCTCAACATCACGAGATGCAACACCAGGGTGGATCCGTACCGGACATCCAACTGTGAAGATACACACCCTCAAGGAGCCGAGGAAGAGGAACATGTCTCCGTGTCCCAAGCTGACTCCGACATGGAAGAAGAGAAGCAAGTTATACCGGGTCAGTGTACCTTGAGTACAGAAACCCCCTTGCCCCAACAACCAAAACCGAAAAAGGCTCTGGTCCTTGCTCTGGCTGTGGGCCAAGGTTGGTACCGAGAAAGTTTCGAGCACCCTGCACCTGGGCCCGGTGCAGAAACGCAAAGTAAAGCCTTCAGGCTCGGTCTGTCTCATGCCGGTGCAGAGCCGAAAACCTTGACGCCAAAATTCAAGCATGTCCATGTTCCATCTTTGTCTAAGCCTAAATCTTCAGTGCCAAAGAATTCAAAGCCGAAACGTTTGACGCCGACAACTGCAGGTAAATATAAAAAGACAAAAGAGCCTCAGTTTCATGTTCCACCTTCGGATCTGAAACAAAAAGAACTGGTTATTAACCCAGATACTGGACATATTCATGCCTAATTGCATGAAAAAAGGAAATTGACCCATCGGGATGAGCATCACATACCCCTGAAGAAAAGGAATGTGGGTACAAACTCATCACCACCTTATGTACCACCTCCTTCACCTACTAATCCTCAACTACTCATTACACCCACTAATTCACCACCACGATCACCTGACCCACAGGATGAAGGGAATGGGGATGAGGGTAGGCCAGAAGATGTTGACTCATGGGAGGATTTTGATACTGATCCACACACAGCCCCTAACCCTGACTTATATCCGTTCAGGCCATTGCCTCCCGACAATAGAGGTTACATTGAGCTTCATAACAGGGCTGCTCGTTACCATGGGGTGGAACTACATAAGGTGGCTTTAGAGGAGGACTTCTTGTTTGAGACCTTAAGATCCACTCAGAAAAGTATGCATACATTACTAATGCTTAAGGGGATGCTTAAGCATGGAGATGAGGTTGTCAAGGGCCCTGTCTGGGCAAGAATCATCACGTCCAGGGTTGAGAAATATAAGCCAGCACCTACTGACCCTGTTTACATCAGGTACGGTTTATCAGAAAGGTCCACCTCAAATTGAGTTAATGTGTGTCCAGATGTTTGTGGAATCACACTGTGTGTTAAAATACCCCTCACACACCAAAAGGGCCCTTGGTGTCATGCTTCATCATGGGTGTCTTCCCGCTGCGCTGCGGGACGGGGCGTGCTGCAACAAGCGACTACGCTGGAGCACCTTACTGATGTGGGTGCTATGTGAGTGTATTGGAGTGAGTGTCAGTAGGGTCAGGGGTGATATATAAAGTAATGTTAAAAAATACCTGGCCTTGTGGTAGAAAAAATTATTTAATAGACACTGACTGGTATTGTTAAAAAAGTGATTCGGAGAGATAAAGCAAGTTAATGGGCTTACTCTCCTGTGCGGGTCAACCTGTTTCGGGGCGCCGTGCCCCTTCGTCAGGACCGGGGTCTGATCCCCCTGTCACTCACTAATGTCTTACCACAAACATTTAAATAGGTGTATGTACAAAGGTGTGTGATAACATTCTCATTATCAATGTGTATTGATATATAGTTTATATCATTAGGTTCGAGGCATATGGGCTGCAGATGGTACATTTATGAATAGATCGCCATCTGGTGTTGGGCTCGGATGATTGCACTTTGTTTTTCTTCTGGAGAAGTCTTTGTCGTCATAGGTGACTCCTCCTCTCGGTGTTAGTGCGCATGGGCATCGGCTCCATCCTTAGATTGTTTTTTTCCGCCATCGGGTTCGGATGAGGATCGAAGCGCTCCGGACCGACTTCAACAAAGAAGGTTATAACCGGCGCGTATTCCTTTCCAAATCGACGGTATCGTTATCGAACGCGACTTCACTCCATACCGACGCGGTTCGAAGGACGACGACTACGAGAAACTCGACGTAGTCCAGCCCGGGGTCCATGGAAAGGACTCCATTCAAAAAATGTCCAATGTGTGGTGCTAAGTTCCCACACAAGGACCTACACGAGGTGTGCAACCTCTGCTTGTCCCCTGAACACGAATCCAGGGACTGTGAGGCCTGTGCAGCGTTCTCGTCAAAATCGACGATTAGAAACCGTCGAGCCCGAAGACACGAGGTATCGAGAATGCAGTCACAAGCAATCCCGGAGCTGTTCGAGGACCAGCACCCAGAAGAGGAGGAAGAAGAGGCCGACGAGGCGGGGTCAGAAGCGGACGAGTCCGACGTCGAGGAAATCGACGTCCAACAAACCGTGAGTGACGACGTCCCTTTACCGAAAAACAGACCCCGCACGGTGTCGACCCCACCCTCGAGCCCGGTCAGACAACCGAAAAAAGTTTCCAACGCCCCGCCTTCGAGCCCGGCAACGAAACAGAAACCGAAACACTCGGTCCCCCATCATAGTGGTTCCGGTTCCGATAAACCGACCACATCGACACCGAAGCACCAGGTCAAGGAAAGCTCGAAGTCGAAGCAGTCCATGTCGACACCGAAGCACGCTTCGGCGCCGAAAACACCCTCGACACCGGGGACATCTTCGATACCGAAGAAGTCGGATCCGAACAAAACTTCGGCACCGAAAATACAAATGGACATTTCAAAGAAAAAACACCTTTCGGAACCGAAAACTGCGGTACCGACACAGGAACACGGAACGGATCCTAAACAAAAGACTTTGTTTATTGACCCAAAGACTGGCAAGGTAGCCACAGAACTACCTAAAAAGAGGAAACATGAACATTTGGACGACAAGGCTCATCCAAAGAAGAGAACAATGGGGACGAATACAACTCCTCCCCCTTCTCCCAAACCTCACACACCATCTTCGCCTCTTCCTCACAATAGGCCAGATATTCCTCCCACACGTCCATCTACACCTACAACAGATGGAGAGAGTGACACAGGGGAGGGGGGACACCCTGGGGATGATGAGGACACAATCCCAGAGGAGGCAGACCCATGGGAGGAGTATAATGTGGGATCAGGTAATGATACCGACCTTGAGTCATATCCCTCAAAACCTTCACCTCCTGATGACAATACTGGGTTTGCACAACTCATTACTAGAGCAGCAACATTTCATAAGGTAGACCTACATACAGAACCTCAAGTACAGGACTTCTTATTAGAAACACTACCTACTGCACAAAGAACATCAGGAACACTACCAATGCTAAAGGGCCTTCTCAGTCATACATCAGAGATATTCAAAGACCCAGTGAGGGCTAGGGTATTGAACCCAAGAATTGATAAAAAATATAGGGCAGCTCCAAAAGACCCAATATACATTAAGGGACAAATTCCTCTAGACTCACTAGTGGTCACAAACGCTCGCAAGAGAGCAAACTCTTTATCTACAGGAGAAGCTCCACCTCCTGACAAAGAGTCTAAACTAATAGATGCCTCTGGCAAGAGAGTAGCATCTCAAGCGGCAAACAGTTGGCGCATAGCTAATACGCAAGCACTACTTGCAAGGTATGACAGAGCGCATTATGATGAGTTAGAAACACTCATCAAACATCTCCCTAAAGAACATCAAAAGAGAGCTGATCAACTTATACAAGAAGGGAAGTTAATTACTAACACTTCAATAACGTGCGCCCTAGACGCGGCAGAAACTGCGGCAAGGTCGACAAATACAAGCATCATGTTAAGGAGACATGCATGGCTCAGAGTGTCAGGGTTCAAACAAGAGGTACAAACCTCGTTACTGAACCAACCTTTTGATGGGAAAACACTTTTTGGCACAGGGACAGATGAGGCCCTAGAAAAGATGAAAAAGGATACAGAAACGGCTAAATCAATGGGAGCATTGCAACAGCCGACACAAAGAGGTTCCTTTCGTAGATCCACCTATAGAGGAGGATCCAAAAGTACAGGTACAAACCAACAGCAAACCTCTTTTACACCTACATCACCCAGAGGTAATTCTAGAGGTGGATACAGGGGTAACAACAACAAGGGTAGAGGTCGCGGAAACAACAACAACCGCAACTCTCCAACCCCAAAACAGTGACTTCATAGAGCTTCCCCCAGACCATATAACACCGGTAGGGGGACGCCTATCACAGTTCCTACCTGTCTGGGAAAACATCACATCAGACAAGTGGGTAAGACAAATTATCCAACATGGTTATTGCCTAGAACTCACAGCTACCCCACCAAACATCCCCCCCAAACAGCGTCCAATGAAACAAGATCACCTGACACTATTAAAACAGGAAGTAATATCACTGCTAGAAAAGCATGCCATAGAGAAGGTTCCACAGCACCAACAGGGAACAGGAGTATACTCCCTATACTTCCTAATCCCCAAAAAGGACGGGTCTCTAAGGCCAATACTGGACCTAAGACCTCTCAACGCATACATAAATTCGGAACATTTCCACATGGTCACGCTCCAACAAGTACTTCCTTTACTGAAGAAAGGGGACTTTCTTTCTACACTGGATCTAAAAGACGCTTACTTTCATATCCCTATTCACAAAGCCCACAGGAAATACCTCAGGTTTGTGGTAGAAGGACAACATTATCAGTTCAAAGTCCTTCCATTTGGTGTCACGACGGCACCAAGGGTGTTCACAAAATGCCTGGCAGTGGTAGCAGCTCACCTAAGAAGACAACAAATTCATGTCTTCCCATACTTGGACGACTGGCTAATAAAAGCCAGGTCGCAAGAGGAGTGTCTGCAACACACACAAAAGACAATTCAGCTACTACACCAGCTAGGGTTCACGGTGAACTACACAAAGTCACACCTACAACCAAACAAGGTTCAACAATATCTGGGGGCTACTATAGACACAGAAAAAGCCAAAGTGTACCCCAACCCAGTCAGGGTCCAAGCAATGCTTACAATCATTCAGAGATTTCAGCCACAACACTCACTAACAGCAAGAGTGTTCATGCAGCTATTAGGCATGATGTCATCCTGCATACTGCTAATACCATATGCAAAACTACAAATGCGTCCGCTACAAGAATGCTTAGCGACACAGTGGAATCAGGCTCAAGGGCAGATTACGGATCTGGTGTTGGTAGACGACCGCACACACCGCTCTCTGAAGTGGTGGAACAGAACAAACATTACCAAGGGGCGGTCGTTCCTAGAGCCAATTCCACAGGTGACAATAACAGCAGACGCATCGCTCACCGGATGGGGAGCACATATGGACAAGTACACAGTACAAGGAAGGTGGAGTGTGCAGGAAAGAACACTGCACATCAACTATCTAGAACTACTGGCAGTGTTTCTAGCATTGAAAGCCTTTCAGATACATGTTATCCACAAAGCAGTCCTGATCAGAACAGACAACATGACAGCAATGTATTATATTCAAAAACAGGGGGGGACGCACTCTCTCCAATTATCCAGACTAGCACAGGAAATTTGGAGATGGGCCATTCCTCAAAACATCTATCTGTTAGCCGAACACCTACCAGGAGTTCAAAACCAGATAGCAGACATCTTAAGCAGACAGTCGGAACAAATACACGAATGGGAACTGCACCAACAAATACTGCAGCCATTCTTCCAAAGATGGGGACAACCAGAGATAGACCTATTTGCCACTCATCAGAACGCAAAATGCCAAAGCTTCGCGTCCAGGTACCCACATCACCTGTCGCAGGGCAATGCGTTATGGATAAATTGGTCCAACAAATTTGCATACGCTTTTCCCCCTCTCCCACTAATCCCATTAGTGGTCAGGAAACTGCAACAACATTCAATGACCATGATACTAGTAGCACCCACGTGGGCAAGACAGCCGTGGTTCACCACGCTCTTGCAACTCTCACAAGTGCCACATCAAAAGCTACGAATTCTACCCATGCACCTTACACAGAACGATGGAGAAATAAGGCACCCAGATCCAACTCAATTGAACTTAGCGATCTGGCTCCTGAAATCCTAGAATTTGGGTACTTCGATCTCCCCCCAAATTGCATGGAAATAATTAATCAAGCGAGACGTCCAACCACCAGAGCATGCTATGCAGCTAAGTGGAAGAGGTTTGCTATACACTGTACTAATAACAATATCAACCCTCTAGACGTATCAACAAGGGAGATTATTTGCTACTTATTACACTTACAGCAATGTAATCTAGCGTACACATCTATCAGAGTACATCTAGCAGCTATAGCAGCATACCTACAAAACAGGCAGCGCATATCACTGTTCAGAGTACCAGCGATAAAAGCATTCATGGAAGGTCTTAAAAGAGTCATTCCACCAAGATTACCACCTTCCCCAGTCTGGAACCTCAACGTAGTACTCACCAGACTAATGGGGCCACCCTTCGAACCTATGCATAGGTGCGAAATACAATTCCTTACATGGAAGGTGGCATTCCTTATAGCTATTACCTCACTCAGAAGAGTAAGCGAATTACAGGCATTAACAATACAAGAACCATTCCTACAGTTACACCAGAATAAAGTGGTTCTTAGAACAAACCCAAAGTTCTTGCCTAAAGTAATTTCAGCATTCCACATCAATCAGCCAGTGGAATTACCAGTCTTCTTTCCAAAGCCACAGACGGTGGCAGAAAGGGCTCTACATACACTAGATGTTAAAAGAGCCATTTTGTACTACATAGAAAGAACACAAGACTTCAGGAAAACTAAACAACTATTTGTAGCATTTTCCCCAACACATAAGGGCAATCCTATCTCTAAAGCAGGCATCGCAAGATGGATTGTAAGATGTATACAAATATGTTACATTAAAGCAAAGAGAACATTAACTGTTCCTCCTAGAGCTCATTCCACAAGAAAACTAGGAGCATCTATGGCATTCTTAGGGAACATTCCCCTAGATGACATATGTAGAGCAGCAACTTGGTCTACACCACATACATTCACAAAGCACTACTGTGTTGATGTACAGGCTGCACAACAAGCCAGAGTGGGCCAAGCTGTATTAAAAACTCTATTTCAGACAGTTGCGACAGACACTGGTGACCACCGCTAGGGAGGTAACTGCTGTACAATCTATTCATAAATGTACCATCTGCAGCCCATATGCCTCGAACGGAATATGCTACTTACTAGTATGCATCTGTTCTTGGCATAGAGGGCTGCAGAGTGGTACATGCCCTCCCTGCCTCCCCGGAAACCTGTGTCTGTCCCAACATTATCTTATTTAGATACATTTACATGGGCATATCTTTATGTACTATACTACACTACTCCATCTAACCCTACTATGGCAAAACAATCTAAGGATGGAGCCGATGCCCATGCGCACTAACACCGAGAGGAGGAGTCACCTATGACGACAAAGACTTCTCCAGAAGAAAAACAAAGTGCAATCATCCGAGCCCAACACCAGATGGCGATCTATTCATAAATGTACCACTCTGCAGCCCTCTATGCCAAGAACAGATGCATACTAGTAAGTAGCATATTCCTTTCCCTAGCTCTATCAGAAATCCTGATGTAATAAGCCTGAAAAACAAGAGCACGTGATTACTAATGCGCGAATCCCATTGCGCTTGACTTATGTCACCTGTAAGGGATAAAAAGGCAAACGCACATAGAAACAGTAGTACTGTTAGTCCCTACCGAATGGAAAATATCCATTTGTGGGACAGTTGGGTCCTAGACAAGATACAGTAAAACACACAAACATTAGAACATAAACACAGTAAGTTAGCTTTAAATGCATGTACTATGGTCAAAATACATACTGAGAGAGAATGGAGTCAGTGCCCCATGAGCCAAGTCTGGACCAAGGGTATATTAGGGTCCAACTGCAGGTGGAGAAAAATGGGGGAAAAAAAGAAAATATATTCTAGTTCCCTGGTTTGTAATGGTAGCCCTGGTGTTCAGGCTCTAGGAGGTTAAATAGTAAATGCACAGTAGTTTCTCCCAGTCGGCTATGCCGTACTTACTCAACCCCAGCAGCTCATTGCTTCCTCCTTTCTGATAGAGCTAGGGAAACTAATGATATAAACTATATATCAATACACATTGATAATGAGAATGTTCTCACACACCTTTGTACATACACCTATTAAAATATTTCTGTGGTAAGACATTAGTGAGTGACAGGGGGATCTGACCCCGGTCCTGACGAAGGGGTACGGCGCCCCGAAACATGTTGACCCGCACAAGAGAGTAAGCCCATTAACTTGCTTTATCTCTCCGAATCACTTTTTGAACAATACCAGCCAGTGTCTATTAAATAATTGTTTCTACCACAAGGCCAGGTATTTTTTAACATCACTTTATATATCACCCCTGACCATACTGACACTCACTCCAATACACTCACATAGCACCCACATCAGTAAGGTGCTCCAGTGTAGTCGCTTGTTGCAGCACGCCCCGTCCCGCAGCGGGGCGGGAAGACCCCAATGATGAAGCATGACACCAAGGGCCCTTTTGGTGTGTGAGGGGTATTTTAACACACTGTGTGATTCCACAAACATCTGGACACACATTAACTCAATTTGAGGTGGACCTTTTTGATAACCGTACTTTCAGGAGAGGAGGATGCGCCCACCTTGGTGCCGCTGAGCACCACCTCTTCACTCCCCCTTTTTGATATTATCTCCTGTTTACATCAAGGTCAGCTGCCATCAGACCATCTCCAGATGGTCTGTGCTAGTTGTGAGAGCTGGAGTGTCTGTGTCCCCCCCTTGTTTTTGTAAGTAGTACATTCCTGTCATGTCTGTACGGATCAGCACAGCTTTGCTTACTAGATGAACTCGAAACGCTTTCAGTGCTAGAGAAATCGCTAGCAGCTCTAGATGGTTTATGTGAAGCTGCTTTTGCTGCAAGCTCCACATGCCCTGATTTATAGGTATCTGGAGATGAGCTCTCCAACTAGTGAGCGATGCATCTGCCGTTAACACTATCTGTGGAACTGAGTCGATGAAGGGCCGCCCCTTTTGAAAGGTTTTGTGTATTCCACAAATGCAAAGAGTGATGGGTGTGGCCGTCCACCAACACTAGATCTGATCACTGACCCTGAACTTGGTTCCACTGACGTGCTAAGCAGTCCTGAAGGTGACGCATGTAAAGTCTTGTGTAAGGAACTATTAGTATGCCAGACGCCATCATCCCTAGTAGCTGCAAGAAAACTTGAGCTGGCAATGAGTGATGTGGCTGAAACTGGCAGAGCAGAGTCTGCATGTTGCCGGTTCTGGCAATATTGGGGTAGGCCAAAGCCTTGTGTGCATCTATTGTGGCTCCCAGATACGCCTGTGTTGGATGGCTGTAGATGAGACTTGGACACGTTCACTGTGAATCCAAGATAATGGAGCAACTGCACTGTTTTGTGAGTGTGCAAACTGGTTTTTATGAGCCAGTCGTCCAGATATGGGATGAGGTGAATATGTGGTCTTCGAAGGTGAGCTGCAACTACCGCTAAACACTTGGTGAAAACTCTGGGTGCGGTAGTTACTACCAATGGGAGCACCTTGAACTGGCAATGCTGTTCAGCTACTACGAACCTTAGGTAGTTGCGATGAGCAGGATGTATTGGGATATGGAAATAGGCGTCCTTTAAGTCCAGAGTGGACAAAAAGTCACCTTGTTGAAGTAGCGGTAGCACTTGCTGGAGTGAGACCATATGAATGTGATCCAACTGAATGTATAGATTTAGTTCTCGGAGTTCTAGTAATGGCCTGAAAGAGCCGGCACCTTGATATTTTAATGGGACTGGCTCAAAAGCTCCTTTGTCTAACAGAGAGAACTTCTTGCTTTAGAAGGGTAAAATGTTCCTGTGATATTGCGCATGATCTTGGAGGAATGTTTAAAGGGAGCGTTTGTAAGTTCCAGGCAGTAAACGTATTCGATCATTTGTAAAACCCATTTGTCTGAGGTGATGGTGTTCCAGAAAGGGAGGAATTGAGAGACACGTCCCCCTACAGGAGTGGAATGATAGGGGTTAGCGGAAGGAAGTCACCGTTTGTTATTTGCGGGCGAAGTGCGTGTGGAGTTGCCTTTGCCGTTACCATAGTTTCCTCTAAAACCTCTTCTAAAATAGCCTCTTAAAGAGGGCGATTGGTTGTTGCCCTTGTAAGAGGAGGAGAGATTGTCTGTGGAATATTTTTGGAGCCAACCCTGTAAAAGGTGTGCCGAAAGGAACCCCTACTCGCAGATAAGTGTAAAGCCCCCATGGACTTTGCGACCTCAGTGACCTTCATTTTTTCAACTGCTGGACCAAAGAGGCGTTCCTTATCTAAGTGCTGATTGAGATTAGAGGCCTGTACCTCAGGTTTGAAACCTGAAATTCTCAACTATGCCTGTCTGCGTAGTAATACGCTGGTGTTTACTGCGCGTGCTGCTGTGACTGCTGCATCTAATGCACACTTGTAGGTATTGGTGATAAGTTTTCCCTCTTGGATTAGATCATTTGCCTTAGATGTGTGCTAATCAGGCAGAAATTGCATACATTTTTCCAGCTCATCATAATGAGCCCTATCGTATCTGGCTAGCAAAGCCTGAGACATCAAGCTTCCTAGGACTGGTTGCTGGCATTTCAGCCGTCTTCAGCCAGGCTTGCTTGAATCCAGTGGCAAAGTGAGCAAGGGGCTCACGTCTGAGCATACCCTGCCAACTTATGGCGAACAAAGCGGTACAAAAGGGGGTTGTGATGGACGGAGCATCTGAACCAATCAAACACTCACACAGTGGCAAAGTGAGCAAGGGACTCACGTCTGAGCATACCCTGCCAGAAACCGGTCCTAGGAATCTTGTTTCCGGTCCAGGGAAGGTTTGGGTTGGCAGTTCTGGCTGGACTGTTCCCATGAGGCACGGGGTCACACTGATTTGCATATGGCCATGTCTGAACTGGGGTGGCAGAGTGGGCTAAAGAACGGTGATGGATTAAACCCAGATCTATTGACTGGGTGTGAGTGTTTGATTGATTCAGATGCTCCGTCCGTCACCACCCCCTTTTGTACCGTTTTAGTCTATGCACAGCATCTGATCTGCAGCTCACATGCCTCGAACGGAAAATGCTACTGTTGCTTTTCTAGCCAATACTCTAATTCAGGAAATTTGCCTGGCGGCAACCTGGTCTTCATTGCACACGTTCACGAAACATGACTGTGTATACATTCAAATGATTAAAGAAGCAGAAGTAGGACAAGAAATCTTGCAACATCTATTCACAAACCAGTGCTCATCTTCTACCCAGCCACCACAAGTCTAGCAAATCGCTACAATGTCTATGCACGAATGTGAATCCAGAAAAGAACCACGCTGCAAAACATATAGTTTCTTACCTGTCGGTATAGTTTTGCAGTTTGAAGGATTTTTTGGATTCACTACCGAATCCACCCTCCTCCACCAAGGAAGATGAGACAAGAGGGAAAAGAAAAAGGAAAAGATGGCGACCAAAGTTAGGAGCTTCCGGAGGAAGCACGTAGATGTCACAGGACGACACCAAATGGTGGTATGACGACGCCCACCAACAGAAAAAAAGGACAAATACATCAATTTAGGACCCAACAGCTAGATGGTGCAATAATGCACAGCATGTGAAGCCAGAAAATGTCTTCAAGTTGTAAAACTACACTGACTATATGTTACAGGGCAGGGATGGTGCCTATATACTGCTGTGCCATAACTTCCGGAGGTGGTGCATAGCTTCAGTGGAATCCAATGGCTACACCTGCCAGTGGATGAGAGCAATTGTTCAAAGTTGTTGATAAAGTCTGACATTCGGGGTAATTCACAAATGTGATTAATCTGCTGTTCAGGTACCCACTTAAAAGTGCATTATCAAAGCAAGTAACTTGTTCCATATATAGGTGCCAGGCTCTTCGCTGAGAGTAGTATTTCCTGCAAGGAAAGTCCTCATAGGTTATAGACATACTGATTAAAAGCAGTTGTTGTCTGTCTAAAAAGTCTGACTGAGGATTAGAGCCTGAGAAAAGCTTTATAGCAGGTGTTGCAGTTTTCCTGTGTAATCAGTGAATTGTGTAATCAGTAACTTCTCTCACAGCTAACCATGGAGACGGCCCAAAGGATGGTGTAGGGGAGGCTGGTGCTACAGAGGGAGATGAGAAGAAGAAGCGTCGCGGAAGGAAGAAGAGCAAGTTGGAGGACATGTTCCCAGCCTATCTTCAGGTGAGGAATGGTTATTTAGGAGACATTATTCCCAAGTATGTAAACAGGAATTTCTTAATCTAATATTGGCTATTGGCTTTGTTTGTCGAACTGCTGCCCCTAAATAATTAGGTCCTTTGTCTGTGGCAGGAGATACTGCTACCTAGCATAGATAAGGTGATCTAGGAAATATGGTTGATCTTTCTTTTGACTGTTATCTATCTCCTCAACTTCTTTTATGTTGGGCTTTTAGGAGGCCTTCTTTGGGAAGGATCTTATCGATCTAACTCGAAAGGCACTACTGTCTTCCGGTGATGCAGCCATGCGGCAGAGCACTCAGAAAGCCAAGAGTGATTGCATTTCCAGTATGGCTTTTAAAGGGGCAGGAGATGGACTAGAGACTCCGTCAAATCAGAAAGGTGAGGATGAGTCTGCCATATAACTGTTAATGTGGAAGCAGTGTTGTCCCAACATTTACTTTGGTGTTTGTTTGTGTAATATCTGTACATTACTTACTGTTTTGCAGGTGAGGAAGAGCTGGTGACTATCGCATTAGCTGGCCACGAGGTGTGTAGTAAAGTGTTTGAGGCAAAAACCGAAAACCCAGGTGAGGATTGTAGGTTGGCAGCCATTCCTATAGTGTTGGGTAATGGTTTTGTTAAGTGATAATTACATCATCTCTGCTGATACCCAATTATTAGTTTTCATCTCATTTACATCCTTTGATTATGTGTTTGAGTCCATTCAACCACTCCTAAATTTTTTACTTTCACATGGTTAGTACCTAAGCAGTGGAACTGTTTTGTGGATTCTCCGGGTGAGGATTGAAAATATTTTTTCTTTCTGTACTTTTACAGCATGGGGCTGCTACAGATTCACCGGCTTTGCATTGGTCTGGCTTCTAGAGTCTGGATCTTGAGTAGTGGGTAGTGTCTGAAGTTTTTTTTTTAAAAGACCTTTATTGTATTTCACATTTGTACACCGCGTCTGGCCTACAACCCCATGGGCCGGCCGCAACGTAGTCAGTTATTCAGCCAATCAATAATAACACAGCCCATGAGCCGACAACCCTGAGGTACGGCGGCATTCCATAATCAAGAAAGTACATAAGATCCAGAAGGATTATGAATCTAATTAGGTCCATTTTCTATTTTTAAATTAACGAAACTTGCTTGTATTGCAGCAAATAAAGAAGACGACATAAACAGTCATGTGTGTAGTGTTGTGAAAATACGTAGTGCAGATACAGGTAAATCACCATCGAAAAGCCTTCTGCTGTCACAGGCTAAATACCGGAATGAGCCAGAAAATAAAAACCCACCATATAGCACTGAATCATGGGGGGGGGAGACTCTTAGTCCAGAAGGGCCTCGTCCGAGTCAATCTGGGGCGGTTCACAGATGTCTCCTCTGAACTTGTTCCACGCCCCCCAGATCTGCCCCCATTTCCTGGGGCATCCCCGATGTACAAACACCGCTTTCTCGGCAACCATCGCTACGTCCATGTCCCTACACCAGTCCTTCAGCGTAGTTGAAGCTTCAGCACCCCACAGCCTAGCTATGTTTCGTTTTGCCACCATCATCCCCAGCATGGTCCAGTCCTGCTGGCGAAGGGTCAAGTCCGTTGCATCCCATACGTTTAACAAGCAACGCCGAGGTTCCAGCAGCAGGGTAACAGCCATGGTTTGAGATATGGTGCGCATCACAGCGGCCCAGAACCTCGCCACTCGACCACAGTCCCAAATAGTATGGTAGTACGTTCCCCTCTCCCCGCATCCATGAAGACAGTACTCGTGGGAGGCTTTCCCTATCTTATGCAATACTGTTTTGGTGTAATACGTACGCTGCAGTATTTTCAGCTGCACCAACTTAAGTCTGGAGGGGATCGCCGTCTCCCTTGGCGAGGAGATAGCCTCCTGCCATTCTGAGTCCTCAAAGTCGCCCACATCCGTCGCCCAGCTCAGCCGTAACCTAGCCAGCCTGTCCGGAAGGTTGTTTACCAGTTTTCGATATGTGAAGGATGTCGCTTTGGAGGGCATGTGTTCTGTGAGCAATCTATCCTCAAGAGGAGTGGATTCCTGTAGGACTGTCTCTGCCGGGATGGCTGACTGCAGAGCATGACGGATTTGCTTGTACCTGTAATGTTCCGACTGTGCCATCTCATATTT
The DNA here is from genome assembly GCF_964261635.1 of Lissotriton helveticus. Taxonomy (NCBI): domain Eukaryota; kingdom Metazoa; phylum Chordata; class Amphibia; order Caudata; family Salamandridae; genus Lissotriton; species Lissotriton helveticus. The sequence goes on from NC_136057.1 coordinate 1,446,931,117, forward strand.
GGTTTGTAAAAACGCAAAGTCCACTACCCTGTGTTTATTCCAAAGGTCTCCCACAACTGATATGCCTATGTTGTCCCACGCCCGGAACCCTTTACTGTTGCAAAGGAAACCTAGTCTGTATGAGTCCCACAATGGTGTCATTTGCGTGATTGTGTTAGCGCATTGGAGGTGTCTGTGTGCCTTGTACCAGAGGTGAATCGTGTGTCGCGTCGGTCCAATCAGGTCGGAAGGCATACTACGGCTATAAAGGTTTCGCAGCAAACCCTTGGGTTCCAAGCATTGTCTGTCAGCTAAATAAGCGGGTTCAGTGTGCGGGGAATGCAACCAGTAGTTAATCTGTTTGAGATGGGCCGCCCAGTAGTATAGTTCTATATTTGGGAGTGCTATGCCACCATCATACCAGTCCTTCACCACTTTGCATTGTGCTATCCTTGCTGGCTTACCGTCCCACAGCAAAGTTGAAACCGCAGAGGAGATCGCCCTGAAGTAGGAGGGGAGGACCGAGAATGGTGTATTTTCGAGAATGTACAGGAAGCGGGGAAGCGTCATCATTTTGAACAGTGCAGCTTTACCAAGGAGAGTGAGAGGGAGGGAACGCCATACTGTCACATCTCGTTTGAAACAGTCCAGTGGGGGTTTCAAATTAAGGGCGTAGAATTCGTCCGGGTCTGACTAGGCGTAGATACCCAGGTATTTAAACGCCGCGTGAGTGTAACTCAGGGGGCAGCTTGCCATGAGTGACGGCGGGTGGCCTGCAAGAATATATAGGACCGATTTAGTCCAGTTAATCCGATATCCCGACACTCTTCCAAATTTTTCGCAGACGTTAAGAAGCTCGAGAATAGACTTCTTGGGGGAGGTGAGATAAAGAAGGATATCGTCCGCGTAGAGAGATATCCGATCTTCCCACGTCGGTGACCACTGGATACCCTTAATAGATGGTTCCCATCTGATCCAGATTGCCAACGGTTCAAGGACTAGAGTGAACAGTAGGGGGTCGAGTGGGCAACCCTGCCTAGTCCCTCGACCGAGCGGGAAGACCCTAGAGATGTGGCCATTCGCCACCACCTGGGCCAGTGGTCCCGTATAAAGTAATCGAATCCAGGCGCAGAACTTGGGGCCAAAGCCCATACGCTGAAGTACAGCAAATAGGTAGGGCCATTCTACGGTGTCAAACGCCATAGTGGCGTCAAGAGACAGGAGAACAGCTGGTTCCTTTATACTGTCCCGGCGGGCCAAGACAGCCTGCAGACGTCGTAAGTTATGCGACGTATTGCGAGACGGCACAAAGCCAGACTGGTCTGGGTGCACCAAGGTAGAAAGGTGCGGGGCCAATCGTTGCGCTAGTAATTTGGCTAGGATTTTGAGTTTCGCATTAATCAGAGAGATGGGGCGGTAAGAGGCACAAGCCTCAGCCACCTTACCGGGTTTATGGATTGGAATAATTGTGGCGAGGCGCTGTTCTCTAGGGAGTTCACCCGCTTCCAGACTGTCGGCAAACATATTGAGGAGATGGGGGGCCGTGATTAGAACCGAGTTCTTGTACAGTTCCACTGGGAACCCGTTGGGGCCCAGTGCTTTGCCTGATGCCAACGTGTAGGTTGTCTCTTGTAATTCTTCCACTGTGATATCCGCCTCAAGTTGGAGCGCCGCTTCCGGGGAGAGGCCAGGAATGGTCAGATCTTTAATATAGTCACATGCCTCCGCGATCGAGTATTGCGCCTGGGTGGTATAGAGTGCCTCGAAGTGATCCGCGAGTAGGTCGACTATGGCCTCGGGATCTGAGGTCACACGACCAGAAGGCGATGTCAACTGCGAAATGACTCTACCCGCTCTCTCCTTTTTGTCCAGCCAAGCCAGCATCTTTCCGGCCTTGTCGCCTAGCTCGTAAACCCTATGACGGGTGGCCTGAATCGTGTTCAGCACCATTTCTTTCTGGTATGTCATCCACTCGGTGCGCCGTAGCCGGACAGCCTGGGCAGCCGCGAGGGATGGTCGACTCTCCTGCTCCCGGAGCGTAGTGTGAAGCGCCTCCTCTAGAGCGGCAAGTTCCCGTCGCTGTGTTCGCCTGTGGTCCGCAACGGAGGCTATGGCCTGCCCACGGAGGACCGTTTTGTAAGCCTCCCACAAGGTACTGCGTGAATCTACCGATCCAGAGTTCTCCTGGAAATATTGTTCAGTGGTCCTGGTTAAACCTTTCAATAGAGAGGGGACCTGCAGGTAGCTCGCGTGGATTGGGAAAATGCGGCCTCTATGGGGGTGGTGATTCGTGTACGTGAGTCGCAGTGGCGAGTGATCAGATATTCCCCTAGGGCGGATGTCTATCTCTTCAATGCCCTGCAGCCCGTTGTGAGAAGTTGGCCTGATGTGCAGTGTTCACTATTCTAGTGATCACTATATATCAGTCCAAACAACCCTTATTGATGATTGGTTGTAAGTCAACCTTATAGACCAGCTATCCTAGTAGCATGGATACGAGCAGTCTGAGGCTAAGACTCTAGAGGGCGTGTTAAGCCAGCTGTTTTACCATCACATTACCCCTTGAACACCCAGTGAAAGGACACCACACAAGTTGTTATGGAAATAAACAGTATATTTATTTATAACAAGACTACCCTGGCTCTTTATGAGATAGGGAGCTAAGCACACAACAAAACTCTTACGAAAATACTTTAAGTTGCACAATTTACACAAATGCCCGAGGGGCACGAAAAACCATATACTACAAAAGTGGAATGCGAATTACTAGCAGGTAAGTAACGATTTTCAGAGGCTTTAGAAACGCTAGGCCTACAATACTGAACACTCAGGTTAGAAGCAGGAGGCCTAGGGAAGCCACGTGCAGAGTGGGAACTCTCACGCGTAAGGCGGGAAAAAGCCTATGGAAGCTAGGATTCACAAAGTTACTGTTCTCGGGCGAACCCGGCTAGCTGGGACGAAAACGGGAGTGGATCCGAACACTTGGAGTGTTGGACTATGCTGGGGCACCGGAGTGCTGGATTTACCTAGCCCAGGGGCTGCGGCTGCATAGGGTTCAAGTTGCGTCGGAAACCCACGTTGACGGACCAGGAGCCTGAAGAAGAAGTTGCTGGCAGGCGGCCAGTGAAGAAAAGTTCGAAGAGATCCAAGCCTGGATCAGGGAAGAAGACCTGAAAGCAGAGGGGACCAAGTTCTGAATCACTAGCCAGTGATTAAGTGGGCACCAGGATGGCACCGGGCGAAGTCACCGCAGTCAGGTGAGTGGGCGCTGCTGGGCTCTGCAGTCTCTCGGACCAGGAGGCGTTGTCGGCGACCAGGATGGAGGTGCGAGCTGTCCCATGAAGGTTCTTGCTGTTGACGTCGCTGGACCCAGGATTGGGGCAACAAGTCTTGGCAAATGCAAGGCCCACGCGGTGGACCTAAAATGGCGTCTTGAGTGGACCAGGAGGGTCCAGGGTGCTTCTCTGAAGAAGGGAAGCAAGGGCCAGTCTGGAGCAACCAGACTAGCAGTGTTTGTCGTTGTGGAGCGTCGTGAAGGGGCCACTAGCCAACGGGCAAGCGACCTGGACAACGCGGTGAGCAGCAAAGAGCAGACGGGCCCCACGCAGATCTCGTGGATGCAGGGGGGCTGAACTTCGGTGCTGGAGCTGCTCAGGGTCGGGGCTTCTCTTACCCCAAAGCACTCGGTCGAGGGTCACTCGGATGTCGTGCTGGACAAGCGTCGTGCAGTTCAGAGGATGGCCGGTCCCTCGAGGTCTCGTCGCACCCACGGTTCACAGCTGGGCTGATGATGTAGGTTGAGGTCAGAGGTGCCAGGGAAGCCGGTTCTCGTCGTGATGAAGCAGTCTTGATCCGTAGGAGAGACTGGCAACAAACCGCGAAGCTTGGTTGGTGCCTGCTGCTGCAGGGTGACTACTCCTTAGTCACAAGGGAGAAAATCTTGCGTAGAGTCTTGAGTTCTTCTTGTACAAGGTCGGTTCAGGATTCAAAGATTGATCTAATTTGGAAGGGGGCCAGTTCCTACCTTTATCCTGAAAAAGGGGGCTGGCACGCGACTAAGTCCTGCCCTATGGGTGGGACCAGGAGGGGGGTGGTTACACCCCCTTCCTTGGCGGGCTTTTCCCCAGCTCAGGGTCTGGAGTGTCCCTGGAACTGGTTCAAGCCGGCCTATGCACAGTGAGCACCGGGGTGCCACTTGCAGTCACCTTCCTCTGTAGCCCTGCCTACCTAGAATACACAAAACCCTGTCTGGGACGGTGCTGGCACCGCCCCTGGCAGGAAACCCTTTGTCCTTGCATCCTGCTCTGGGAGGACTCCCAGCAGCAGGAGGGCAGACTTGTGTCTCGGTGGCAGCATCCATTTTGTGGAGCTAAGGCTCTGTCTGACTTTAACCGGGGTTACAGGCTACCTACATGTCGTGTCCCTCTAGAAGGGTGGAATGCTAACCCCGTCGCCAGAATTGGCGAGGGGTTAGTATTCCAATTCGTATGACACCTTACTCGACATGTTTTGATAAAGCGATACCAGAGTTGGCATATAACCGCGAGGATTATAATGCACTTAAGAGTATATGGTATGCGATATCATGGAAACGGCTAAGGGATAGATCCCGAAAGCCGCAGACAGGCTCAGCTCATGCCAGAGCACCATCTCACACGATTCCAAGCACTCTGCCTTCAGGATTGTCAAGGCCTGCCATAGGAGTGACTGATAGGAGATCTGTGTGCCCACTTAGGTTTAGATATAGGTATACGATATCTACAGCAAAGGGTGATTACACCACCTTGCCCCAGCTGTCAAGCAGCCAGTTGTGTCAGTTTAGTTAGTCAGCCCAGGGGTGGCATAATACATGCTGCAGCCCCTGGGAGACTTCTGGGTACCCCTCAGCCCTGGTTACAGGGACTCAGAGAGGGCCCAGTGCCAATTCAGTACCTGAGTACAATTTGGATAGAGAGAACAGCTAGGCTGTGGGTCTGATTAGCAGGCCCACAGCCAGGGAAAGTCGTAAACCAGTGAAGCAAAAAGCAAAAATCTGGGTGATCATAGGATTGCAGACCCTACTCTCCTACACCCGTCCCCAGACAGCAATAGGTAATCTATCCGTGGGAGGCAGCCGTGGGTAGCTGAGTAGTAAGTATATTGTCTATCGTAAGGGTGTTTGTATCTCCAGCAATCCGTGAGTCCGAGGGCGTCAAGTAGTCCGAGGAGTCGTCCGGCTCCCCGCACCGATGCCGTAGGAGGGTGTCTATCGAGGTCTTGATCAGCAAGGTCATTGAAGTCGCCCCCCACCACCAGTGTAGCATGCGGCAGAGTCAAGAGAAAGGCCGTAAGGGCCGTGTGCGCAGTGGCATGTAGGCCCGGCGGAATGTACACAGACACAAAATTGAAAAGCTGGCCCTCCCACTGCACCGTTGCCGCTGCAAAGCGTCCCTGTGTATCTACACGTGTCTGCTGTACCACCAACTGAAAGTTCTTTCTTATTAATATCCCTGTCCCCCTTGAACCCGAAGAGAAGTCAGCGTGCGCAATGAACTTATATCCCCACCTATCCATTGCCAATGATGCCGAACCCACCAAATGGGTTTCTTGCAGTAAAACAATGGCCGGGCCACAACGCTTTAGATATTGCAGCACTAGGCCACGCTTCACCTTGTCCCCCAAACCCCGTACGTTCCAGGTCAGGACTGTTAAAGCTGACTGGTGGGTTATATGAGTGTCAGGAACATCTGGCGCCTGTGCAGCCATCTATCAGTGTACTTGGAATCGCGGGAGGTGAGACCTGTAGTGCCTCTACGTCAGGAAACATGTCGTCGTCAGTGCAACACAAAGGAAAAAGGAAAATACAAAAAAGGAACAACCCAACCAACCGTCCTCCCTTTGCCCCCCCTCCCTTCCCCCCCTCCCTGCCTCCCTGCTTAACGGACCTTCAACTGCCCGCCTCCCCAACATAGCAGAGTGCTTAACCCATCCCTTAAACAGTTTACTTGCGCGCTGGGGTGGAGTGTCCTCCGGAGCAGGCGACCTCCCTGCCCTCCTCCGGGCTCCCCAGGCCGGTGTCCAAGTGTGTCCCTTTTGCAAAGTTCTGTAGTTCACAGCATATTGTCCAAACACCGGTACATCAGGCTTCCACTCCTCCTGCTGCTCCCTGGACATCAGGCGTAGGTGATCTAGTCATTCCCCCCCTTCCTGAGAGTTGCGACCCCATTTGACTATGGTCCCGGTGGATTCGAGGGGGCTTGTTTGAACGGTGATTCTGTCCGGTAGGCCTCCATCCTTCCAACCAATCCCGTGCCATTTCCGGCGTTTCAAAAAACCAAACCTTGTCCTCCGCTACCACCCTAAGGCGCGCCGGGTACAGCATCGAGTAGGGCAGTTCCTTAGCCCGCAGCTCCCTCTTAACATCTAGGAAAGTTTGTCTCCTACGTGCCACTTCGGCAGTGTAGTCTGGAAAGAAGGCGATCGTGGAGTTCTGGATTTGAATGGCCGGGAGACCCTTGCTGCTTGCAAAATCGTATCCCGGTCCCTGAAATTGAAAAGTCTAGCCAGGACTGGTCTCGGGGACGCCCCCGTCTTTGGCTTCCCGCCGGGGACCCTATGGGCCCTCTCCACCGAGAAGAAGTGGGAGAGGCCCTTCGGGTTTAACTGCGTTTTAATCAAGTCTTCAACGTAGAGATCCATCGTCCCTTTTCCTTCCGATTCCGGAATTCCTAAAATTCGGACGTTGTTTCTCCTCGAGCGCCCTTCCTGATCATCCATCTTCTCTCTGAGGGATTTGTTCTTGGCCACCATTTTCTCCATTGCCACTTGCAGCTCAGATACGTCCTCCACCAAGGATTTAGTCACCACCTCCACTTGCTTCACTCTCTCATTCATTTTCTGGAGATCTGCTCTGATCAGGGTTACCTCTGTGGCCGTAGATCCCACCGTGGTCTGTACCTGAGTCAGAGCACGCATCACGTCTTCTAGTGTCGCCTTTTTCGTCACGTCCCCTTCCTGTGTCTTCCCCGTGGAGCTGCGGGGTTCCGCCTGGGGAGGGTTAGTTTTCTCGTAGGCGAACTTGTCCAGTTTAGCCTGCGTTGAATTGTGTTTGGGTCCTCTGCCTGCCATAGTCGTACTTGAGGGCACCTCACACCTGTGCCGTGTGCCTGCCGCCCCCTTCGGCTCCTCCTGTGAATCTCCTAGTCTCCTCTCCAATCGCAGCCTCCGGGACGTTGAGGGCCACAGCTTGCCAACGCAAGGCGCGGGATGAGTCTGTACTGGTAGTGTGTGCCGTGCTTCCTATGCACTCTTCTCCCCTCAAGGTGATAGTATGACAGCGACGCTGTCGACGCTATTCTCTAGCGTCCCTGTGCCTGCGCGTGGTTATGCTACTTGCAGCGAGGCCCGGGGCGCTGATCTCCGTCTCCCCTCACGCTCCTCCTCCAGGCTCCTCCACACGGATGATGTTGCTACTTAACGCTGCATGGCCTGGGGTCCAGGGCACCAGGGGTCCAGCCAGCGGCCAAACGCGATTTGGGCGAGTAGCCCCGTCCATCGTGGTTGCAGGTAGACACAGACCTCCACTGCCTCAGTCCGCCCCTGTGCCTCAGTTCGCGCCTCTCCTTACCCCTCCGGTAGTCTCTCCACAGCACTGGGAGGGGGGCGCCCAATACCGCCGCGCTCCTACTCCTCTCTCTGTGCGGGCCGCGTCTCTCTCCTTCCGGTCTTCCGGGAGTCCGGGGCGTCACTGCTATTTCCAGCCTGCTCACCAGTCTCTGTGATGCACCGCTCCCTCCAGCACACTCAGGTCCATGGCCGGTGGTGCTGCGGTTTCTTCCGTCACCAGCGTCACCCTCCGTCCCGATGTCAGCGACACTTCCGGCGCCGGCTTCCCTTGTCACCCTCACTTCCGCCCGGGCACTCTCGAGGGACAGTCTGCTGCCTGCCGCTTCCTCTAGGCCTCGCTTCGCCGGAATCCAATTGCGGCGGTGTTCGGTGTCGGCCGATTCGTACATCTACTCCGCAGGGCACCGCTCGGTCCTCAACCCGGTTCGCCCCTTCGGAGTGTCAGCAATGACTGATTATTATGCCGGATAGATGTGGGAGATTGCCTCGCACTCGGAGCTCCTCAGCTAAGCTGCCGCCATGATCGGCTGCTAGCCACGCCCCAGTGTCTGAAGTTTTGATAACAAAGTTGGGGTTCAAACATAACACCTGGACACTTTAGTTTGTTTTGTCAGCTGTTTTCGAAAACAGAAATGCACACGAAAATCAGACTTTCACAGAAAGCAGAAGAGATGTTGCATGACAAGGTTTTTGTAGGGTAAGTCTTCACAGTTCATGGCAGAATCACCGACTTAATACAGGAGAATAATTTCACAATAACTGGGGTACAACCCTGGGGTAGCAGAAGAGCACAAATGAGTTACTTAATCTCCATAGAGCTACAATGCTTGGCTTAAATGAATGTTCGAGGCATGTGGGCTGCTGAATTTATATCTGTGCATAGATCGCCGCCTAGTGTTGGGTCCCGATGATTGCACATTGTTGTCCTGGAAGAGTCTTTGAAGTATCACGAGATAGGTGGCTCCTCCCCTGGACTACAGTGCGCATGGGCATCCTCTCCATCCTCAGATTGTTTTTTTCCGCCATTTGGTTCGGATGTACTTTCTTAACTCACGTTCGGAATAGCTCTAAAAACTTTTTCACAAGGCCAAAAGGCCTTCGGGGCGTCGGTATTGTCTTTCGTTCGGTGCCTCGTACTTGTTCCAGCTCTTCGAGCCGGACGTCGACGGCCGCTTGCCTTTTCGACACCAGAGGCCCCATCGTGATCGACGATGGAACGGAGTCCGTTCAAACGATGTCCCGTTTGCAACTCCAAATACCCTCACATCGATGTGCACCCGGTGTGCAATAAATGTCTGTCACCGGACCACGACGAGGCCAGCTGCATGGCCTGTTCTCGATTCAGGTTGAAGAAGACTCTTCGGCTTCCACGCGCCGCAAGACAGTCGGCGCGGGAGTTGGCGCCCGACCCAGAGAACATCTTCGAGGGTGACGACAACGAGGGTTTAGAAGAAAAGGATCCCGATCGACAGTCGGATCCCGCGTCGGAACAGACCTCGAACTATGATGAGGACGAAGAGAAAATCTACGTCCAGGATTGAAGACATCGTCGAGGTAGGAGACGACGCACAAGCCATCGCAGCCGTCGGCGACGACTCAAGCGATGAGCAAGGACCAACCGCAGTAGCGGGGCCCAATAAAGACTCTATACCTTCCAAGGCTCAGGTCGAGGCATCGCCGGAAGGACTTAGCCAGGATCTTCATCCACATTCTATAGCCCCGCTTCCAGGCCCGGCTAAGAACATTTCAAAAGAGCCATCGGTCGATCGACCACAATCAGTGGAGAAATCGAAACCAAAACCTAAAGACACTAAATCGAAACCGAAACTGGTCAAAACAGTCATCGGCTCGACGACTTCGGCACCGATCAAGTCAAAAGGTGTCATCGACCCGACAGGGTCGCAAGGGGGTGTCGACCCGAAGATCGCAGCGAGTGAGCCCGTCTCTAAAGTCAAGCACGTCACGCTTGCGTCGTCGACGTCAGGGTCCAAAGATGGCGACACTATCAAAGGACTCAAGACTCAAAAGACCCTCGATCCGAAGCATCGGAAGCCAGTAATGGTCAAGGCCTTCGAGTCCAAAACCACACTCGACCCGAAAGAACATGTCCAATCGAAGCAAAGGAGCGTACCTGCTGCGCACCAACAGCTCAAGTCGACGCATGGCCATATACAACATGCTGAACAGTCGAAGTCGGTCGAATCGAAAACGAAGCAGGTCAGTCCATCTTCAATGCTTCCGGCGCGATAAAGTACGGACTGCCCCCAACCGCACGACCTAAGACGGCCCAGCTCCAAAAGGGCACCGACTCATCCAAATCATTATCGGTGGCTTCAACCACTCGACCCATAGTGGAGGACGTTCTGTTCCAGGCACCCACCTATGATAATCAGTCGAAACTCTACATTGACTCCGATTCAGGAAGACTCACAATTTATAAAAGGAAAATCAGACCGGAAACTCCTATGGAGTCGTACAAAATACCGCTCAAAAAGAAGAGGGACTCTGCCACCTCGCCTACTCTTTTTGAACCTCTACAGTCCTATGGACAGGAATGTACCTATTCTCCCACACATGCCACTGAGGATGTACAGGAAGGGTACAATGAAGAACAGTTTACTTATCCTGTTGACACGGATCAAGAGGAGTCCCAACAATGGACTGACCCTGTTGACCCTGATGAGCTGGACACCATGCCTCACACTCAGTCCTATGCAGTCAAAACATCACCTACTGAGGATACTGCTGCGTTTAACGCCTTGATTGAGAGGGCAGCCCTTAACCATGATGTGGATATGCACGCTGACCCAGTAGAGGAAGACTTTCTGTTTGATACCTTCTCAACTTCAGAAAGATCAGTGAAGACGTTGCCTATGCTCAAAGGTGTGCTCAAACACGCTGGTGACATTTTCAAAGAACCAACTATGGCAAGGGTTGTAAATCCCAGGATTGAAAAGAAATACCGGCCTGCGCCTGTAGACCCTACGTATATCAAAGGCCAGCTCCCGTTCGACTCGGTGGTGGTGGCTAATGCTCGTAAGAGAGCAAACTCTCAGACAAGTGGTGATGCTCCTCCTCCGGACAAAGAATCCAAGATCTTGGAAGCTTCTGGCAAACGTGTTGCAGCTCAAGCGGCTAATATTTGGAGAATCTCAAATACACAAGCATTATTAGCCAGATATGATAGGGCTCATTACGACACGTTAGAGCAGCTACTACAACACCTGCCTGATGCTTATAAGGAAGGAGCTGAACTGCTGATACAGGAGGGGAAGCTAATCTCAAAAGCATCCATTAAATGTGCGTTAGATGCGGCTGACACAGCAGCTAGGGCCATCAACACTAGTGTGATGCTTAGAAGGCATGCCTGGCTCCACATATCTGGTTTCAAGTCGGAGATCCAAACAACTCTGCTTAATCAGCCAGTTAACCCTGACTTTGTTTGGTCCTGATGTAGACACCACCCTAGAAAAAATAAAAAAAGACACAGAAACTGCCAAGTCCATAGGAGCTCTGCAGTCACAACAGTTCAGGGGCGGTTCCTTTCGTCGCTCCGGTAACAGGGGAGCTTCTAGGGGACAGGCATCACAGCAAACCCAATACAATAAAGGAGGCACACAAACCACCTATAACAAGAACAATAGGGGTGGATACCGTGGGAACAGCGCCAAAGGCAGAGGACGGGGAAATAATAATGCCAGATCCTCCGCCACCAATAAACAGTGACTTCTTGTCACTGCCCCCGGACCATACAACACCGGTCGGGGGAAGACTTCAGCAGTTCCTGCCAGTCTGGGAAGGCATTACCTCAGACAGGTGGGTGAGACAGCTTATACAATACGGATATTGTCTAGAACTAACGTCCACTCCACCCAACATACCCCCAAGGCACCGTCCTATGTCCGCAGAGCACATGCACTTATTACAGCAAGAAGTCATCTCCATGCTGCAAAAAGGGGCCATAGAACTCGTGCCTTTAGAAACACAGGGTACAGGGGTGTACTCTCTGTACTTCTTAATCCCAAAAAAGGACGGGTCTCTCAGGCCCATTCTGGACCTCAGACCCTTGAATCAATACATCCTGTCAGAACATTTTCACATGCTCACTTTGCAACAAGTTCTACCATTGCTCAGTCAAGGGGATTTCCTAGCAACCCTAGACCTGAAGGATGCATATTTCCACATTCCCATTCACCCCAGTCACAAGAAATATCTCAGGTTCACCATAAACAACCAGCATTACCAGTTCAAGGTCCTGCCTTTCACCCCAGCCCCCAGAGTGTTTACCAAGTGCTTAGCAACAGTGGCTGCGCACCTTCGGAGACAACACATCCATGTCTATCCGTATGTGAACGACTGGCTTATCCAAGCAAAGTCGGCCCAGCAATGTGCCAGCCACATGTCCCGCACAATTCACCTCCTACACAGTCTAGGATTTTCACTAAACTACCAGAAATCTCATCTTCTACCCGCACATGTACAACAGTACTTAGGCGCGCAAATAAACACTCTGACGGCAACAGCACAGCCAAACTCAGCGAGAGTCAACAGCATGCAGGTGCTGATTCAAAAATTCAGGCCCCAACACTCACTCCCAGCGCGAGTGTTTACGCAGCTGATAGGCATGATGGCCTCTTGCATCTTTATAGTCCCACACGCAAGGCTGCACATGCGTCCGCTTCAGGAGTGCTTGGCACGACAGTGGAACCAGGCTCAGGGACAACTGAAAGACCTAGTGTTGGTACTGGTCATGCATACAACTCTCTGCATTGGTGGAACACACAAAACCTTTGCAGGGGACGACCGTTCCAAGAGCCTGTGCCACAGATAGTGCTGACGGCGGACGCATCTCTCCAGGGCTGGGGAGCGCATGTCCTCCATTACACAGTGCAGGGCCTATGGACGACGCAGCAGCAGAAGATGCACATCAACCTCCTGGAGTTGATGGCAATCTTCATGGCAATGAAGGCGTTCAAATTGCATTTGTGCAACAAAGTCGTGCAGATCCAGACGGACAACATGACTGCAATGTATTACATCCAGAAGCAGAGAGGGACACACTCTCCACAATTGTCACACCTAGCGCAGAGCATGTGGAAGTGGGCCATTCAAAGGAACATGTTCCTCATGGCGGAACACCTCCCAGGCAAGGACAACCAGATAGCGGACCTGCTCAGCAGGCACAGCCATCAAATGCACGAATGGGAGATACATCCCTCAGTGCTCCAACCGTATTTCCAGCAGTGGGGTCATCCAGAGATAGACCTATTCGCCACACAAGAAAACGCAAAATGCCAAACCTTCGCCGCCAGGTTCCCACACCCGCAGTCTCAGGGCAATGCGATATGGATGAACTGGTCAAACAGATTTGCGTACGCTTTTCCTCAGCACCGCTCATACCGCTGGTAGCGCGCAAACTGCGGCAGCACTCCATGACACTCATCCTAGTTGCTCCAACGTGGGCGAGGCAAGCATGGTACACCACATTCCTAGAACTTTCAGTGGTGCCCACCAATGCCTGGACTCACACCCAGTCTCCTCACTCAGAGCCATGGAGACATTCAGTACCCAGATCCGCAACAGTTGAGCCTTGCAATATGGCTCCTGAGGTCATAGAGTTTGGCTACCTGAACCTGCCCCCTGACTGTATGGACATCATCAAGGAGGCTAGGCGGCCTACAACAAGGGCGTGCTATGCGGCAAAATGGAAACGTTTTGTCATTTATTGTTCCAACAATAACATAAATCCACTAGATGCATCAACGCAAAACATCATATGCTATTTATTGCACCTATACAGATGCAATCTAGCCTATAGTTCCATCAGGATACACTTAGCTGCAATGACAGCTTATCTTCAGACCCGACCGCACCTTTCGCTTTCCAAAGTGCCTGCCATTAAAGCTTTTATGGAGGGACTCAAAAGGGTAATTCCTCCAAGGCACCCACCTTCGCCTGTCTGGAATCTAAACCTAGTTTACACCAGACTAATGGGTCCACCCTTTGAACCTCTTCACTCTTGTGAAATACAATTTCTAACATGGAAAGTGGCTTTTCTAGTAGCGATCACATCGCTAAGAAGGGTTAGTGAGCTGCAAGCCCTCACTATTCAAGAGCCTTTCATTCAGATTCATGCTAATAGGGTAGTGCTGCGTACCAACCCTAAATTTATGCCTAAGGTGGTGTCACAGTTCCACATTAACCTAACAATTGAACTGCCAGTATTCTTCCCAAATCCTGATTCTGTGGCAGACAGAGCACTGCACACACTGGATGTTAAAAGAGCTCTCCTGTAATACATAGACAGGACTAAAGATTTCAGGAAAACTAAGCAACTGTTTGTTGCCTTCTCTCCACAGCACAAAGGCAACCCCATTTCCAAATCAGGTATAGCCAGATGGATTGTTAAGTGCATACAAATCTGTTATCAAAAGGCTAAACGCACATTAACAGTTCCCCCAAGAGCGCATTCCACGCGCAAGTTAGGGGCATCCATGGCTTTCCTAGGTAACATTCCTCTAGAGGATATATGTAGAGCAGCCACATGGACCACCATACACACATTCACCAAACACTACTGCGTGATGTACACTCCAAACAGCAAGCTGCTGTAGGTCAGGCTGTTCTCAGAACTCTTTTTCAGACTGCTGTAGCTGGCACGGGCACCCGCCGCTAAGGAGGATACTGCTATTTATTCTATGCACAGATATAAATTCAGCAGCCCACATGCCTCGAACGGAATATGCTACTTACCAGTATGCATCTGTTCTTGGCATGTAGGGCTGCTGACATTTATATCGCCCACCCTCCTCCCCGGTGCCTGTCGCAGCTGTAGCACTCAGAATAATTCTCATGCATGGTCATCACTTACTGTATCATACTCCATCTCTGCCACAATGGCGAAAAACAATCTGAGGATGGAGAGGATGCCCATGCGCACTGTAGTCCAGGGGAGGAGCCACCTATCTCGTGATACTTCGAAGACTCTTCCAGGACAACAATGTGCAATCATCCGGACCCAACACTAGCCGGCGATCTATGCACAGATATAAATGTCAGCAGCCCTACATGCCAAGAACAGATGCATACTGGTAAGTAGCATATTCCTTCTGTGCATTGGTACATTGTGTGGACAAATGAGCATTTTTAGGGGCTCACTGCTGCAGGGGTTCACCCTTATCAGTCGACTGGTCCTTAAACCAACAAGATAGAGATTGGAACAGCGGCTGGAATATAAAAACAAGTTTATTAATCACTCATGAGTGGGACTACATCGATACAGCACTACATCGATATCGGGCACTGTATGAGATAGTACAAGGAATACAGGAACCATGGGGTTTATTCCCTGTTTGTTGCTGAATAAGCATGGAGACTCAAGGAGGAGGAGGTACAATCATGTACAAGAATAACTATCGACTAACGTGGGCAGACAAAAACCTCTTACTCAGCAATGTGGGAGGGAATAGAAGACCGCTTAGTTAAAACAGCCTGACAGTTACATTCTAAAACAGGTGCATTCTAGCAGCTACAGGCCTTTATGAGCATGCACAGTGCTCTGGCTCAGTACTAAAGGAGTTAACTACAATTGATGACTCAAGCAGAGAAGGAAGGCAGGGAACAGTGAGGACGGCAGAATCACATTGCTAACACATGGCTAATGCAAATGGATTCCGTATTAAAATGGCTTCAGCTCATGCTAACCGTAATTCCTGCGACTTCCATAATTGTGGCTATATTAGTACAGGCCATGTATTTAATCATTTTTCCAGAGCCCCCGACATTGTAAAAGAGACCTAAGATGGAAATAGAATGTGGGCTGGACAGACAGACGTCCTCACAGCGCATGTTAAGGTCACTTTGTATGCATATGATACCAGTCACACAGAGGGGAACTAATTTCTGGCCTGAATGAACTCCATTTAACAACATGGCTTCTAGATTTTTAGAATCTGCCACTCATGCATGGTTCTCTGAAGATGTCCCTTCAATAGATACGATGTGCATTCCAACAAATGAAAGATGTTTACAGTATGTTACTTGACATAAATGTCTCCGATTTGAAGTGAAATAAAAGTTGATCACACCCTCTACTTTTGAAAGATGTTGCCATATTCTCCCCTCCTTAGGTTTTGTTCGACATCATTGAAATTGTAGACCAGATTACCTTAAGGGGTTCGTGTTAACAATCCTTGTAAGTTATATTTTTATGGAATGACTGAAGTGATTCCTCCCAGAAAGGAATCCCCTTCTTCAAGTTGGTCAGACATTGTAACGGTAACACGGTTTGAGCACTGTTTGAGAGAGGCATAAATGTATCATTGAGAAACCATTATGGAGGTTTTTTGGCAGCATTCTTAACAAATTATCGTAATGTAAGCACTGTGCGCATAGCATGAGTTCGTACTGTTAGATAAGATTACGGCATTGTTGAGAACACCATACGTCTATTCTGTAGCTCACTTCACCTTTTCATTTGAATTCAACAGGCCAGAGGTCTTCAAACCCTGGGGCAGTGTCCCTGAGAGGTGGTAAACAGGGCTGCTTCGATTTTTGAAAGGAGGCTCTAAGCTTTAGCTAATAGGGCCATTTTCAATACCAATGGGGAACAGAGACAGTGAAAGAAAATGAAGGATCACATTATCTGAATATAAAGACAATTTCTGATAGATACATCTGCATGTGGATTCCTCACCTTATGAATATCCCCTGCGCCAGCATTCCACGGAACTTTTTCATAGCTCTCCGCGCCAACGAGGTCGTCATAGCATCACGGCTCCGCAGGCGGCTCCGCATGACGTCACCGGAGCCATAAGAGGACCACGTCGGCGTGATGACGTCCGTTCCCTTTTTTCCGCGCTGCCGACGCAAACGTTTTTTTTCTGGGACTCTCCATACTTCGTTTTGTATTTTTGATTGTATCCCTTCCTTTCTCTGTCACGTCTGCTCCGAGGAAGTCAGGGTTCAAACCTTTCCGGGAATTGCGGAAAACATATGTCAATTACTGACCCACATGAGGATTGCCTTTCGTGTTTATCCTCGGATCATGACGTCGAGGGATGCTCTTTGTGCAGGAAGATGAATCCCAAGGCGATAAAAGAGCGAGAAGCAACGCTTTACATGGCTAAAGCAAGAAAAGAAAAAAGGAGTCGAAAAAGGTCTAAGTCTGATTCTTCGACGTCGCACGAATCCAAGAAGAAGCATAAGAAGAAGAGGAGACATGCTTCTCGATGCCGGTCTTCGAAGTCTGTGATGTCGAGGTTGCCTTCTCCTCCTGCTCCTCGAGGTCGAGAAAAGGTCTTTTTCACCCTAACCTTCAGTTTCTCCTCAGATGACTCCGGCTCATTCTCCTTCCTATAAGTGGACTCCAGAGCAGGAATCGACGCTGAGATTTTCTCCGTCGAATCCCGCTGATGATGATGAGGTTCCTTCGGCTCCAGCTGTTCCACCTGTGGCTCCAGCAGCTCTGACTCCAAAGGTACCTCGATCGGATCCGGAACCGGCTTCTTATCCTCAGTTTCCTTTGCCGGGTTCTGATCCCTTGCATTTTTTAAATGCGATGTATGGTGTTTTCACCAGGGCCTCGTACCCCTTCGGGTCCCATGGGTCCATTGGCATATAATTTGGGTGTGCCTCTCCTGTATCCTCAGGCTCCCTTTATGCTGTTCATGCCAGCGATGTCGTCCTGGTCTTTTACCGCTCCGAGGATCTCGATACCGTATGGGCAGTCTCCGGCTCCATCCCGTGAAGCTTCTCTGATTCCAACAGCGCTGGTCATGGATCCACCTTCGATGCCGTGTCCGGAGCCGTCGACGCCACGTGTTGCGCCGTTGACGCAACTTCAACACCGCAGCCGAAGATGCGTTCGAGGAGAGAGGCGCAGAGATTATTGGAAGAGGAGCAGTACCATGATGATGAGGGAGGAAGGAGAGGTGTATGACGCAGAAGATGTTTGAAGACTTGTGTGAAGCAAGTTGGCTTGTCACTTCTCCAGAGTGGGACTTTGTTTCTCAAAAGGCTTCTCCCTCTAAGGATGTTGGGCCATGTGATAGTTATTAGGAAGGCTGCGGAACTGTTGGACTTGCAGCGTCCTGTGGCGGAGTATAAGCCCAATATTCTCACTGAAGTACTTTGTTCTCCTTCGGTGGTTGAGCCACTTATGCCATTTAATCATGCTCTTACTGAGCCTTTTCTTGATGTGTGGTGCAATCCTCTTTCGGCTCCTGCAGTTTCAAGGTCAGTCTCGAGAAGGTATAGACCTGCTCCTGGGGATCCGGTTTTCCTTTCCTCTCACCCGTCTCCTGAAAGTCTGGTTGTGCAGGCTTTTTGCTCAAAGCAGTCATCCGGGGCGTTTTCGCTGGCTCTGGCAGACAGATTCTAAGAAGTTGGAGCAGTCTGCGAAAGAGGTCTTTTCTTTGGCCAGTATGGCATTAAAGTCTACCAATGCCACTTGTCTTTTGGGCAGGTACATTCATGCTTTAATGGACTCTGCGAAACAGCTTCTCCCTAAGTTATCTGAGGAGGGCAAGGGGAATCTGAGTGAGGTGTTGGTGGGTGCTCAAGCGTCTGCTCTCCAAGTTATTGAGTCTGGTCTGGATACAGCGGATTCTGTGGCCAGAGTCATGGGTCCGTCTGTTGCTGCAAGTAAGCAGGCATGGTTGAAATGTTCGGGGTTCTCTCCTGACATGCAGGCTGCTCTTAGTGATTTGCCATTTGATGGTTCCAAGCTTTTTGGGAAAAAGGCTGACTCTGCCCTGCAGAAATTTAAAAACAGTAAGGCAACGGCAAGGTCTTTGGGTTTGTAGTCACAATCAAGAGGCTATGGATTTAAGAGATATTGTGGCTTTGGGAAGTCACCCTTTTGTGGGTCCAGACCGCCTCAGCAACAAAACCTCTTATATAAAAGCTACAGGGGTAAAGGCAGAGGTCCCCTTCATGGAGCCGGGCGTCAACCCACTTCCTCTTCCTGTTCTACCTCCCCAACCCCTCCTGGTAATGCAGGAAAGCAGCCCTAGATCCGCCATTCAATATCCTGTAGGTCCCGTGGGGAGCCGGCTTACCTATTTTCTACAAGATTGTAGGTTAATCACTTCGGACCTCTGGGTTTTAGATCTTGTAGAGAATGGGTACGCCCTTCCCTTCAGGGAATTCCCTCCTCCTTATCCTCCTTGCCAGGGATTTTGCACGGAGGATCATTTGCTTCTCCTTCAGAAGGAGGTTCTTACCCTATTACATAAAAGTGCGATAGAGGTGGTTCCAGAGCAGGAAAGCGGTCAGGGATGCTACTCCCGGTATTTCCTGATTCCCAAGAAGGATGGCAGGTTCTGTAGTAGGGGATCTCTGTGTATAGTCATAATCTAGTGAATAGTCCCGCCCATGCACGGGGACCCCGGAGCAATCAAAAATGATCTGTCGTCTTTTCAGTCCTGCATAGACACTTAAGAGAAAATCAAAGACAAATAATGCGGCCTATAACCACAAGGCTACACTGGCCAGCACTTCAACTTAAAGTGAAAAGGATAGCCAAATAAAACCACATTTTACATATATTACCAAGTTTCACTCATAGAGAAACTTCCCTTCACCAAAATCCTTGAAATGATAGAGCGGAAGGGTTGGACAGACAAGCCCCCATAGGCTGCCATTATGTGTCTGGAAAAGGAAACCGTGCCTTTAAGGAACTCTTCAGAGACCCTCGGTATCCCAGGATGCACAGCCAAAGTCCTTTTACTTTCAGTACTTTTTTCCGGCTCCTGCTAGCAGGAGCCTGCAGCATTGAGCTCTACCTTTTTGGGTATTACTTAAATTTTTGGCACTTTTCCAGTGTTTTGAGTGTTTCACTCGACGTCTGGGGTCTTCTTCCAGTTGCTGTGCTTTTTAGCCAGTTTTGCCACCTTTTTCTGTCGAATATGCCAGATTTATTCGACAAAAGCCCTGAGTGTGGCAGGAAGAATGCTAAATCTGACCCCCACAGAGTATGTATACTCTGCCTCCCTTCGTCCCATGTCCCGGACTCCTTTGATATCTGTCACACTTTCTCCAGGAGGACCCTGCGTGACAGGGAGAAGATTTGTCTCCAAGGCCTGGAGCAGAGGAGACCAGAACCAGGTGGGACTTCTGGGCATGGAGGGACTCTATCTTCATCCTCTGCCCGTGCGTCTGCATCTGGGGGGCTCCCCAGTCAAGAAAAGGCTCAGAAAAGGCGCCGGTTCCGGTCGACGTCGATGGCTTCAGCGTCGAGAGGTATGACCACCATATGCTCCCTGTCGACCCAGGGCTCTGGTTCGAAGCGGATTCGCCGTTCGACGTCGAGGGGAAGGACGTCGAGACCTCTGACGAGGTTGACGTCAAGGACTATACCGGCGTCGATGATGTGTCCCATAGGCGAAGGCGCTCGCCGTCGAGGCGACACCACCGTTCGCCGGCGACAGTCGACGTCAAGGAGAGGCAAGTCGACGCCGAGGAGGCGACAATCGACGTCGAAGAGTTTGTCGACGTCTGGAACATCGACGTCGAGACAAGGAAAGTCGAAGATGTCGACGTCGAGAAGAGAAAAGTAGACGTCGAGGAGACACTCCAGGCCTAGAACGGTGTCTAGTGCCTCGGTGGTTCGTCTTTCATCTTCATCTAGGAGTTCCCGGTCGCGGCGGCGCCAGCGCTCGTCCGCAGAGAGGTCTGCGTCCAGACCATCCTCCCAGAGGCCTGCTCGGTAGAAGAGGAGGTTGCATAGGTCGCCGGACTCTGAGTATTCCCGGACCTACTCGCCCTCAAGACCCAGGACGCCTATGCCTCCTTCACTACTTCCTCTGCCTACAACGATACCTCCGCCTCCACCTCCATCTCTGCCTCCACCACCTCTGCCTCCTCTTCCACCGCTTCCCCGGCTGCCACAACCACAGCCTGGGGTTCCAGTTCACACTCCTCCGTTGCCACCGCCTCCAAAGCCGGCGGTTCCTGCGAGGCCTCGGAGGTCAAGGTCCAGGTCCAGAGGGAGACATCGCTCTCGCAGTGAGCATCGTTCCTCGATGAGGTCTCGTCACCGTCGAGGGAGGGAGAGGTCACGGTCCCGGTATACGGGTTCTTCTAGTGACAGGAGGTATTCTCCCACGCTGTGAGTCCTCCTACGAGGGTGTCGCCTGTGGACGACATCGTGACATTTCAAGATGTGTTGCTGAGGAGAGCAGCAAAGTTTGGGATCACGCTGACGGTGCCCACTACTTCAACCTCCGTGATTTTTGAGACTTTGCATAAGAGGCATCTATCTCGCCCTTTGCTGCCTTTGGTACTAGGACTGGAGGAACCGGCCATGGAGCTGTTTATGACGCCGGCCTCGGTGAAGGCGGCGCCATCTCGGCTTCAAAAGAAGTATCGCCCACCGGATTCTGATCCGGCGTTCTTGCGGTCAGATCCTGTCCCGGATTCTGTGATCGTGACAGTGGCCAAAAAGCAGCATTCCACTGCCCCGTCATCGACGGTGCCTCCGGACAAGGAGAGCCGTCAGATGGACTCTTCTGGATGGAAAGTCTGTGGTACAGCTGCCACAGCTTTGAAGGCGGTGAGTGCTTCGGCGCTCTTGGGACGCTATGACCGCTCCTTGTGGGAGTCCCTGCAACAGTTTATCGAACTCCTCCCTAGGGATAGAAGAGAGGACTTTCAGGAGATACTGAACGAGGGCATGATGGTCTCCAACCAAGTCATCAGCTCGGCTTCAGACGCCTCTCTCCTGGCTGCTCATGGGTATTGCCATGACATCAACCTGAGGTGCCATTCCTGGTTGCGCCTTACCTCTCAAGCCGGAGGCGCAGCAGAGGGTCGCGAACTTGCCATTTTCAGGGTCGACCCTCTTCGGGAAACATGCGGATAACGAAATGGCCCGCATGAAGGCAGAAGTAGAGACTCTGAAGGCCGTTGGTTTGGAGAAACCAAAGGAGCAGAAGTCCTTCCGGCCTTTCCAGAGGAGATACGGTTTCCAGAGGCGAGGTCAAGGCCGCCAAGCTGGCCAGCAGCAACAACAGCAGCAGCAGTACCAGCGGCAGCCCTTCCTGAAATGTCAGAGGGACAGAGGCGGCCAGCAGTCCTCCTCGGCGAACAAGGGCCCCGAGGGGCTAATTCCCCCTCGTCCGTTACCCACTCCGGTGGGGGGGAAGCACGAAGCATACAGAATTTCCTGTCAGAGTGGAGAAAAATTACTCCGGACAAGTGGGTACTGAATATTATTTGCAATGAATACAGTCTTTGTTTTGTCAGCCCGCCTCCAGCAATTCCACCAGTTCGCTCGCAGTTCCAGCTGCGCGACCTCCAAGTGGAGGCCGATACCCTGTTAAGAAAAAGGGCGATAGAAGACGTCCCTTTGTCTCAAAGGGTCTTTACTCACGGTTCATCCTGGTGCGCAAGAAGGACAAGAACGAGTTTAGGCCCATTCTGGATTCGCGTCAAGCAAACAAGTGGATTCGCAGGGAAAAGTTTTGCATGCTGTCTTTGCACCAGATTTAGACTGGCTTTGCGCAATAGACCTACAGGATGCGTACTTCCATGTGCCAATTGCACGGAAACACCGGAAGTTCCTGCGCTTTCTGGTCGGCACCAATCACTATCAGTACACCGTACTACCGTTTGGACTGAAGTCTGCACCCAGGACATTTTCAAAATGCATGGCAGTGGTGGCAGCGCACCTGAGAAAGAACAAGGTGTTTGTCTACCCGTACCTGGACGACTGGTTGATCAAAGCCTCCACCTACCAGGAAGCGCAACTGCACTTCAACTGGACAGCCGTTCTGTTGAACCAGCTGGGGTTGCACATCAACATGTCCAAGTCTGTCCCAACCACCTTGTGCCTACCGAGGAGGAGCCCTGCTGCCCGTGACTCTGTGGTGGTGGACTGAGGAGGTCAGAGCCTACGCCATGCCGCACCCGCTGCACGGGTGCCGCTTCGTTTTCTGGGGAGGTGCAGACCTTCGTTGGACAGCTGCTGTGCTGCAGGGTGAGAAGGGCTGTGAGCGGGCTGCATTGAACGCCGCAGGGACTCAAACTACCAGGAGTCCCTGCGTGACCTCCAACACCTGGTCCGCGTTCGCCGCTCAGCCCCGCCCATTACTTACCGAGTGCTCTTCATAACTGATTACGCTCCCCGCGTCGCGGAAGCGCGCGGGAGTGCGCCGGGCTAAGCCCGGGCAAAGGGCGGGCCCTCTTAGGCCCTCAGAGGCCAGAGGAGGCCGGGCAGGGACAATCCCTTTTCAGCTTGTGGACAGTTATCGGTGATCTTAACCATAAGTGAGGAGCGGAACTTTGTATCCTGTGACTGAGAACCTGACTTTGTTTTTGAAGGGGAAGGCTCAACTAGTAACATTTAACTAATTAGTATGGCCAAAGCAAATACCAAAACAAGCATTTGCAATGCAATAGGTCTCGCAGCATTAAAGTTTGAGTTATTGGCATTGTGTATGACAATGCGTTGTATAAAATATTTAGCAAACTTTGAATTGGTGAGCAGTGAGAGTGTGTGCAAGAGTATGCTGTTGCTCACAGCTCTAATGATACACCTCACGCACGGGGCTGACGCAGTTATTATTCACAAAGCTCTGATGCTCCTCCGGCACGGGCTCACAGCTGTTATTATTCACACAGCTCTGATGATGCACCTTAGGCACGGGCTCACAGCTGTTATTATTCACACAGCTCTAATGATGCACCTCACGCACGGGGCTGACGCAGTTATTATTCACAAAGCTCTGATGATGCACCTCATGCACGGGCTCACAGCTGTTATTATTCACACAGCTCTGATGATGCACCTCATGCACGGGGCTGTGTGTAGTTGTGTGTGGTTGTGTGTGTGTGTGGCTGTTTGTGTGGCTGTGTGTGTGGCTGTGTGTGTGTGGGGCGTCCAAAAGTACAGCTACACCAGGAGACCTACAATAGACGCACAGAGACAGAAGGGGTCAGAGAGAGGGAGATCATACAGTGGTGCAGAAGAGAACACAATGCGACATGGGACACACATGGTAAAAGTGACGAAGAAGAGAGAGGGACATCTTGGGATACAGACTGGCAGAGAGTAGACACTCAGAATAGAGACACACCAGGGGTCGGACACAGGGAATACAATCAGATGAGCAGCAGAGGACAGACTATAGCAGAACAGAGACACAAACCTGAAGACATCTTGACAGAAATAGAGATTAGCACACACAGTGACAACATATTCAGGAAATAGAGAAATTAACAAAGTAATCGGCAGGCCGGTGCCTCCAAGGCTAGTCGAATCTGATGAAACTTATGTGGAGTTGCAGATTTATATTGACACGAATCAATGTGCACCAGCCCTACCTGCCTATCAGATGGCACGCCTTTTCAAAAATCAGCCCATTTCGAAGCAGTTTTCCCGTCAGACACACGATACAGGGTGCACTGAAGCAGAATGCTGAAAACATCCTCTCCACAGAAGGTGCTCGGCGGGGGGCACTAAATGCAATTACAATACCTTTCAATTTAAAGAAGTAAATGTCCTGCCAATTTAAAGCGGTGCCCGTACTACAGTAAGTGGTTCAGTCCCCGTATATACTACATACATGCAGTTAGATCCACTCCCTTTCACAATAGATTAGGCAAAGGCTCTTAAACATTGAAGTGCCACGCAATGTTCAAGTTAGGGGAACTGAAACCATTGTATTTGTTAAAAATGCAATATCAATAGCAGGAACGAATAGGGAACTAAAATTCTCTGCAAAGGAGGCGCTCGAAATAGCCTTCTTAAAGTGACAGTGAAATGTCTGTCAGTCCAGAATTCCTTGGCGACGCCTCCTCTTTCATGACCTTTGACCTATCCTCACAGGAGCCACTTCCCTACAGCTGCCCTCATTTCCTAAAACTACGTTTGAAAAACACGGTATTTTGAAACGAGGCCTGTGGCAATCACCATGACCGAGTTTCCTGATCATTAGGTAGAAAAGCACTCTTGCGACTCCGCGGATCTTGTGAAACACATTAAGGTGTTTACACAGTGGGCGTGGCTGCTCTCGCATGGTCAGCCCGGGTCACACCCAACAGGTACACAAGCGGCCCTCTCTCGTCTGCAGCTCTAATAAATCCCTTTTGTGCGCAGTCCCATATTTAGCCTCTTCAGGGCTTTATTAATCATCACAATCAGTGTATCAGCTAAATGCAGGCAAGTCTCAGATTGTGATCAGGAAGGATCTGTCAACAACACAATAACAAAGAGGGGTGCTTGCCAGATCGATCACCATAGAGACCTGGACCAAGGGACAGATGATTGCAGATGAATAACACAAAAGGCACTGTGCTTTTCATGATTCATGAAATAAACGCCACTAAGGAGGATACGAAAGAGAGCTACTGAATGGTTTATACCAAATCATTGTTTCTGCCAAGAAGGTTGAAAGACAGAATACTTTTTTGAAGAAACATTGCCCATTGTATCGCAAGTGGAATTTGTTTTCATCTGTTTCGACAATTTTTTTTTAACAAATTATTACTTTGGTGATGGAACAGTCATTATATGAGTTCATATTACTTGGAGCCTAAGCAAAGGCAATGTCATGTAACGTGGCATCGCTAAAAGTACATTCATAAGCTACAAATAATGCATATCAGCCCCGCCCATGGCCATGAGAGGAGCCGCTGCTGTGTGATGGCCGCTTCTCTCGGCTCTGATTTCATCCAGTAACTTGCTGTAATTAGACGCCTGCCCTTGAGCTCTTACTGCGGTCACGGAGTTTTCGCTGTGAGGGATAAAGCCGCCCATGGTCATTTTCGCCCAATTCCGTTTTTTGTCTGCGAGTGGAGCAGGAGGTGTCTGTGGACGCTGGTAATGAGCGCCGTTGTGTCACAGCAAGGCACCGAGCTCTGAGGGGGCCACAAGCTGTTCTGAGTTTGTATCTGAGCTCCTATCTGGACAGAGGGGACGGCGGAACGAGACGGGAGAAGCCCCGAGTTGCTGACACAGAGGAGGACGCTACGGTAAGGGTCTCGATAAGTGTCAGGGAATTAATTGCTCAGGGAAGCATGGCAATGTGGCAGTGAGACGATACGCTAGGACCTCTGGGCAGGAATCTGCCGAAATTTAAAAAACTCGCGTACGGGAGCAGGAGTCGGACCCTGGCAGGAAGGGACAGGAGGCATGAAGATGGCAGATATGAAGATTTATATCAGGAAGAGCACAGGCTTACTTTCACTCGAGCACAGGAAGTTCAGCGAGGGACGGCAGTCTCCGTAAACCTGTTTCTCAGCGCCGCGCGCCCCTCTGCAAACTTCCCCTGCATTCCACTAGGCGTGCGCACTCCTAAAAACAAAACCTATGGTGGGGGCGGGACTTCCGTCTTGTGCGCGAAGCCCGCGCCCACGGAGTGCCTGGCCCGAGGAGCAGTGGTGACGCGGGGCTCCCATGCCCGAGGGAGAGCCCCGCGGAGGCTGCAGATGTCCGGAGTGGCGGTAAGTGGCCCTTACTTGTAGGGGGGGTGTCGGTGCGCTCGTGTGTGTGTGTGCGTGTGTGCTCGTGTGTGTATGTATGTGTGCGACGGCGGGGGGGCCTCGGTGCACTCGTGTGTGTGCGCGCGTGTGTGTATGTGTGCGGGGGGTGTGTCTCTGTATGTATGTATGTGCGTGCGTGCATGGGGGCTTGTGTGTGTGTGTGTGTGTGTGTGTGTGTGTGTCTGTGTGTATGCGCATGCGTGGGTGGTGTTGGAGTTTCCCAGGAGACAGCTGCTGGCCACAGCGAGCGCGTGCGCGTGGCCTGCTCCAATCGCCTTCTCTGACAGGAAATGCGCGCGGCCAGGTGCTGTCTCCTGGGAAGCACAGTCGCTGACAATAGATCTCTGGTGAGACAGCGCTTCGCGCTGTAATCGCCACGAGACCTAACAAGCATGAGGGCGGTGGGTATGGGGACTCTTGATGGCTACCTGAAACAGGTTGAAACAGCGGTTGCAAAGGAAATCGAATTAGTAGAGCGAAGATTGTCTTTGGACCCAGTTAGGCAAACAGTCTCTCCGTCCTTAATCGTAGTGGAACCCGTCCCCATTGCTGCCCCGTTGGATTGTTCGCTCCCCTACCTGATATGGAATGGGTCAGTAGCAGCAGATAGTCTCACGGTTTCTCCCGCCCCCCTACCTGGAACTAGTGCAGCCCCCTATCCTGTGGCAATATGCACCAGGCAGTTGAGGGCCAGACCTGATATAATAACTAATCGCAGTAAAACCGGCACAGGGAAAAGGAAGGCCAAAAACACCCCACATGGTAGCCGGCAACATGCAAAACAGCCGAGAAACAGTAACACCGCATCTGGGTTGGGTCGAAATGGAGCAAATGTTCATCACATAGATAATGATGATAGGGGGGAGGAAAGAAATGATTGCATTGATTTGAACATTGAGAACTGCAGTGGGGGGACTATGTCAGATTTTGTTAGGGTTTTGGATGCTCGTCTTATGTCGTTTACTTCGCCCTTAATGGCTAAGTTGGAGCAAATAGATGACCGACTTAAGGTAATTGAAAAATATTTAAACACCAAAGGTCCAAAGACTGGTCCAAGTACATCGGCAGCTCACTCACTAAGTGTAGTTACAGCCTCAGTTAATAACCTGTTGGACTCAATAATTACCCCACTCCAACAACCGGTACCTCAAGCTACTCCCCAGGGGGCAGGGATAAGTGTTCCCTCTTTAGCGTCAAAAGTCACTGGAGCTATTCAGGGAGAGAAACAGGGTCCTCGGGGTCCAGTGGGAAGATTAAGTCCCCCTACACAGCCCCCTAAGAAAGAGTGGTCACTACATCTACCAGTAGCGGCTTGTCCCTATACAATAATTCTTGCTAATGTCCCCAAAGTTGAGGGTGGTCAACTCGAACATTGGTCCTGTCTAAAAAATAAGGCCCTCCACTACCTGTCCAATAAAACAGTCTTAGGAGAACATTTGGTTAATAACTTTATGATGATAAGAAGGGTGCCATGGGTGGGTAAGACCAAAAAAAGCTTAGAAGGAGACTGTGTCGTCATAAGCTTTAGATCCCCCAGGCTGGTCGATGACATATTAAGGCAAGCTGGGTCAGTCAGAATTCAAGGTGACTATGTAAACGTACTCCCTTTGGGGTTCTTTTACCCCCCAATTAGCATAAGGCCTGTGTTTAATGATTTATTTAAAGGGAGAGGTCCTTTTGAATTTACTGTTCCAGTTTTTAACAGATTTGATACCTTCTCTAACCTAGGAGAAAATGAGTGACTAGGGTCCCAAGAAGAAATCATTATCCCGGTTTCCCCAGCTAGAGCCCTCAGTGCAGCCACACCAGTAAGAAACGCCCTCCCTGTAGATGGGCGTGATCAAGGGCCTAAGGGCACATCTATA
Organism: Lissotriton helveticus; assembly: GCF_964261635.1. Classification (NCBI taxonomy): domain Eukaryota; kingdom Metazoa; phylum Chordata; class Amphibia; order Caudata; family Salamandridae; genus Lissotriton; species Lissotriton helveticus. Next base: position 1,446,959,052 of record NC_136057.1, read on the forward strand.
GAGCTGGTAACTTGGAATGTTGCTGGACTTAAAAATAAAATAGATGACCCAGCATGGAGAGTCTATTGGTGTGGGTGATATTATAGGTCTACAAGAAACCTGGGACACCGGGAATAATTTGAGTGTGGATGGTTACTCGAGTTATTTTATTACTGCGGTTCCGTCAAATATGGGGAGGGCGAAGGGCGGCTTGGTTACCTTAATTTCGGCAGCTATACCGGGTACCCATACCCAAGTAGATACAGGTTCACGAAACTGCTTAGCAGTACAAATTTCCCGGAGTGGGGTGGGAAGTATTTTAATTAACTTTTATAACTCATATGATAGTTACCACAACTGACCATCTGGCCATTCTAAATCTATTTCTGGCAGACTACAAGGAGGTCAACAAAAATCAATGTTTTATCATAGTTATGGGAGATTTTAATATCCACGCCTGTCCGGATAAATGTTTGTCATTAGATCTATTAGGTCCAGTAGAGCAAGGGATACCCATTTTGAACATTCTGTACAGGGAGATCTCCTTGAAATAATCTTGGCGGATAACGGTCTGATGCTTCCACCCATGCAGGACAAGGAGACACCTACCTTTAATGGGAATGGTAGTCACTCAGTTATTGACTATATCTTTATTAGTATAGCACTGGGGATAAGATTACTGGATATTCGCCGGTCTGGTCACATTTTAGTGACCATAACCCAGTGGTCCTAAGTGTTTTTGGCCTGATCGAAAAACCAATGATAGCTCGTAACAGATCGGACAAATTTGATATTCGTCCAACAGACCAGGCCCGTAGGATCAGCTGAAGTAGAGTCATACCGGGTGACTTTCATAATAACTTAATAAGGAAGGTAGGACGTGTGTTTGAATTTGGAAGCAGGGAATGAGGAGGTTTTAGAGGCTTACTCAATAATTTGTACCCAGGTCTCAGCAGACCTTAAACGTACAGGGAAAGCTAGGGATCCTGATGAGATGGGTTGGTTTGACCGAAATTGTTCGTCAGCCAATAAAAATCTAAAGGACGCCCTGAATTGTAAGCCAGTGAATAGGGCGACTGTGCTTTATTAAGGAAAAGTTACAATAAAGCACTGGAAACTAGAAGACGGGAGATTCGGGAGGCGGCCTGGGAAGAATTAACCTCCATAGATGTGCTCAGGAATAGCGCTAAATTCTGGGCTGTCGTAAACAAACCCTTTTTCCATGACCGCTGTAATGACCAACTAGATTGTGGTATTCAGGAACAGGTGTGGTGCTCCCACTTTAAATCAGTCTATGAAGGGGAAAATTGCGAGCAGGCGATTATGCCTACCCCTATTCTTGATCCCTATACTTTATCGGTCACTAAGATAGAGGTGGCAGACGCCATCGGGAAGATGACGAGCAATAAGGCTCCGGCTCCCGATGGCGTCCCAGCCGACATCTTCAAATCAGATGTCAGGACTGTGAGAAGTTGGCCTGATATATGATGCTCACTAGTTCTAGTGATCACCTTGTATCAGTCCAAACAACCCTTATGGTGATTGGTTGTAAGTCAACCTTATAGACCAGCTATCCTAATGGTAGCATGGACAAAGCAGTCTTAGGCTAAACTCTTTTGGCATGTGAAGCCAGCTGTTTTACCACAATATAACCCCTTGAATACCAGATGAAAGGACACCACACAGGTTGTTATGAAAATAAACAATATATTTATTAATAACAAACACCTCTGAACTCTTTATGAGGTCAGAGGGCTAAGCACATGACAATCTCTTAGGAAAAATACGATAAGTTGCACAAAATTACAATGGTGCCCTAGGGGCACGGCAAACCATATACTAAGTAAGTGGAATGTGAAAGTCGATAGTAAGAATGGAGCTGTCCAGAGGTTGGAGGTTCGCTAGGACTACGCTATCTTCACCTTAGGTAAGTAATAGGAGGCCCACGGGACGCGTGTGCAGAGTGTGAACTCACACGCGAGATGCGTAACAACGTCTATGGACAGTACAGTTCAAGTACAAGGTAAGTACGGACAATCCTGACTAGTTAGGACTAAAACGACTGTGGAACTGGACACTAGGACAGTTAAACTACCCTTGAGCACCGAAATGCTCTTGTTACCTCACCCACGGGCTGCGGGTGCATAGGTGTCAAAGTGTGTCGGGTTCTCGCGTTGAAGTCTATGGAGCCTGGAAGAAAAGATGCTGCAGGCGACCAGGAGGAAGATGTCCGGTGCAATCCAAGGGTGGATCGGTGAAGAAAAGGACCTGAAAGCAGAGGGGACAGTGTTCAAAGTCACTAGCCAGTGACCGGTGTGGAACCAGGAAGGAACCAGATGCTGTCGTCGCGATCAGGTGAAGAGGGGACGCTTGTCTCTGCAGCCACGTGGACCAGGAGGTGTCTTCGACCAGGATGGAGGCACGAGCTGTCCCACACAGGCTCTCGCTGTCGGCGGTGTTGGATCCGGAATCGGCGTCAACTGGCCTTGGCAAAGGCAACCCACGCGGTGAGTGGAAACGGCATCTGGAGTGGACCATGAGGTCCGGGGTGCTCCTCTTTTGGAGGGGAGCAAGGGCCAGTCTGGAGCAACCAGACCAGCAGTGAAGGTTTCAAAGTTCGTCGTCTAGGAGGCCACTAGCCAGCCGGCAAGTGACCAGACAACGAGTCAAGCAGCAAACAAGCAGAAGGGCCCCACGCAGATCTCGTGGATGCTGGAGGGCTGGTCTTCGGTGCAGGAGCTGCTCGGGGCTGGGGCTTCTAAATCCCCAAAGCACTTGGTCGAGTTTACCTCGGGAGTCGTGCTGGAAGTGAAGTGCAGGTTCTTTCAAGATGGCCGGTCCCACGTGTCTCGTCGCACCCACGGATCTCAGCTGTGCTGCAGATGTGAGTTGAGGTCGGAGAGGTCTGGGAATCCGGGTCTCGTCGGGCTCTGAAGTCTGCATCCTCGAGGGAAGATGACAAAGGGAAGCCACTGGACGCTTGATGGTGCCTGCAGTTGCAGGGTGGACACTCCTTGCCCACAAGGGAGATTCTTCAGTCTTCTGTGGAGCAGAACGTCGAAGTCCAGAGTTTCTTCTTGTAAAGTTGTTCAGGATAATCTAATTTGGAATGGGACCAGCTCCTACCTTTATCCTGCTAAAGGGGGCTGTACTACGACTAGGTCCCTCCTATGGGTGGGACCAGGAAGGGGGGTGGTTACACCCCCCTATCCTTTGTCCGGTTTCGCGCCAGAGCCGGGGCAGGGATGCCCCAGCAACTGGTTTGAGCCGGTGTATGCACAGGGCACCTTGTGTGCCCCAGGCATGTCTCATTCCTTTCAGGGCTGTCCTACCCAATACACAAAATCCTGTCTGGGGTGGTGCTAGCACCTCCCAAGGCAGGAAACCCTTTGTCCAAGCCTCCCTCGCTGGAAGGACTCCCAGCAGCCGGAGGTCAGACTTGTGTCTGTGGTGGCAGCATCCATTTTGTGATGCCAAGGCTCGAGTTAACTTTAACCGGGGTTCTCAGTTACATACATGTTGTGTCCCTCTAGAAGGGTGGAATGCTACCCCCGTCGCCAGAATTGGCGAGGGGGTAGTATTCCAATTCGTATGACACCTTACTCGACATGTTTTGATAATGTTATACCAGAGTTAGCATTTAACCGCGAGGTTGATAATGCACTTAAGAGTATATGGTATAGCGTTATCATGGAACAGCTACTAGGACTTGGTTCCGCAAGCTGCAGACGGGCTCAGCTCATGCCAGAGCACCATCTCACATAATTCCAAGCACTCTGCCTTCAGGATTGATAAGGCCTGCCATAGGAGTGACTGATAGGAATATATGCGTCCATTTTGGGGTTAGATATAGGTATTCTATATCTATAGCAAAGGGTGATTACACCACCTTGCCCCAGCTGTCCTGCAGCCAGTTGTGTCAGTTTTAGGTGGCCAGGCAGGGGTGGCATAATACATGCTTCAGCCCCTGGTAGGCCCTGGGTACACCTATGCCCTGGATACCTAAGGTACACTGTACAGGGACTGATGAGGCGGCCCAGTACCAATTGGTAAATGCACCTAAAGTACATGGAGTCCATTTTAACAGAGAGAGCAGGAAGCCTGGGGTCCTGAATAGCAGGATCCCAGGCCAACTAAGTCAAAAACCTGCAAAACACTAGGCAAAAAATTTGGGGGTAACCATAGTCAGATATCCACCTTCCTACAAGGACCTGGTTCACAATTTTAACAAACGTTTTTAATAGGGTATGCACAGCAGGCATCCCGGACACTTGGTCTGAATCTGTCATCGTACCCATTTTTAAGAAAGGTAATGGAGGGGATCCCAGTTATTATCGCCCTATCTCACTCATTGACTCTGCAGTGAAGGTGCTAGGGCGAGTGGTCCTAGGCAAAATAACAGCTTGTTTGGAGGATACAGACACCCTTTCATGCCTGCAATATGGGTTTAGGAAGGGACGAGGCACTATAGATCAGAGCCTCAACCTTCAACTATTAATTGGAAAATACACTATTGCCAAAAGGGGTACGCTATATCTAGCCTTTAGGGACCTATCCTCGGCCTTTGACCGTGTGAATAGGTCCAAACTTTGAGGTTTGCTCCTTAAGCTTGGCATTGATAAAAACATTGTGTATTTCCTCGCTGATTTGCACAGGGACCTTACAGCCACAGTTAGATATGACCGCTTAGGTAACTGTACGGGCAAGATTGGGATCACTAACGGTGTTAGACAGGGGTGTATTTTAGCCCCTCTACTTTTTACCCTCTATATTAATGATTTGGTGCAGTTTTAACAGAGGCGTGCAAAGACATTCCAAGGGCTGGCAAGTATTCTATTCCGGCATTACTTTATGCTGATGATGCCGCCTTAATAGCACGCACAGCAGTGGGGCTGCAATGTCTTTTAAATGTATTTGCTAATTTTATGAAAGCCCAAAAGAATTATGACTATGCACTGTGAAGGGAATGTTTTATCTAGGGTCACAAGATTCCCATATCTGGGGGTTATTTTCAATAAGTCTACCTGGTTGCCCCAACTAGTTGCAAAACGTAACGCTTTTGCCAGGTCCATCCTAGCTGTCTTGGACTTTGCCCGTAAATTAGGGGTGAAGCCTTTACAGGCTGTGCTAAAAACCTATGAGGCCAAATGCATCTCAATAGCTATGTACGGAGCTGATCTGTGGGGGTTCAAAAATGTAAAGGCGTTGCAGGTGGCAGAGGATAAGTTTTTGAAATCCATCTTATCCGTTCCCCTGTCAACGCCTGGATATATTGTCCATCAAGAGTGTGGGCTAGATTATTTAGCAGACCGCATAGCCTTAGCCCCGCTATTGAATTTGATCTCAATATGGTTATACCCTAAATTAAAGCTGAACCATGAGATTCTCAAGGATTGTTCAGCCCTTGAGTATGGCAACACCATCCCCTGGTTGAACTATGTTAAAAAACTAACAACAGAAATGGGTCGTCCAGAATTGTTTGATCACCCAGATGATTTATTGAAGGGGGATGTGAAATGGGCGAAAGATACACATAAGCAGTTGGTATATCTAGCAAGAGAAGAAAGGGAACTATGTAAACCAACAGTAAGGGCTCACCAGTTGTTAATTACCTGCAGTGATATAGAACCCTACCTGAGAACGTCAATAATATGAATCATCGTTATTTATTGACAAAGTTTAGATTGAACAAATTCCACCTTCTGCTTACCGAACGCCCAGATTGGATTAAGGAGACGGAATTGGAGATTTGTTCTTGTGACAGGTTCTCTATTAAAGACACTGTGCACTTTCTTCTTTTGTAAGCATTTGTGCCCCATTCGTAAAAAGTTCATTATTCCTCTTATCAAAGACAAGGGCTTTAGACAAGTAAAACCGGCCCTTTTGTATCTACAGCTGTTGTCTAATACCTGGGAGACTTTTAATATAGCGAATTTCTTGAAAATAGCGTGAGACTTAGGAGGAAGATTAACTGGTTATAATGCTTATTTTGGGAATTTTATGAAATCATGAATTATGATCAAGCGCTTTGTTTCTTTTTAAATTGTCTTATCTGTTAGTATGGTCCTTTTTAATGATATTTATAATGTATGTTTTTTACACATTTGTATCAAATGGTTTGTAAGAACTTGCACAACTATCTTGTTATATTTTTAAACTGGTCTTGACATTATTGTACTATGTAGTATACTTTTATGGTTTTTGTTATGAACCGAATAAAGTATTTTTGACTGACTGACTGTCCCGACGCCTGTCCAGTGCCTACAGTACTTGGGAGCCACCATCGATACTCTTTCAGCAAGCATGTCTCCTTCGGAGGAGACACACTTATCGATCCTTTGGAAAGCGCAGGCTCTCATAGCTGTTCCATCTACGACAGTGAGGACGGTGTCTTCTCTACTGGGGTTGATGGCCTCTTGCATCTTCCTCACGCCACACGCACGCCTCCACATGAGGCCGCTGCAAGAATGTCTGGAGGATCAGTGGGACCAGAAGCGGGGGAGCTGGGATGACCGGATCCGGCTGTCCCTTCACGCTCAATAGTCCCTGAGATGGTGGTGCTCAACAGAGAATCTCCTCAAAGGGGTTCCATTTCACAAGGACATTCCCATTCAGACTATCGTCACGGATGCTTCTCTCCACGGCTGGGTAGCGCATTCAGACCATCTACAGATCCAGGTAGCGTGGTCCCCGGCGGAATCCACGTATCACATCAATTTCCTGGAACTCAGAGCTGTTCACTTGGCACTGAAGGCCTTTCATCCATCCTTCCAGCCCAACTCCTTGCTTGTACAGACGGACAATACGACCACAATGTATTACCTCAACAAGCAGGGGGGCTCGAGATCGGGGACACTGTCACAAGAAGCGCAGGCAATCTGGCACTGGCTGCTAGCCAGAGGACTGACGATAACAGCTACCCATCTGCCAGGTGTGCAGAATGCTCAGGCGGACGCACTCAGCAGGCTGGTGCAAGAAAACCACAAGTGGGTTTACAAACGACGAAGTGCTAGGAAACATCTTCGACAGGTGGGGCACTCCGGACGTAGATCTGTTCGCCACCGCCGAAAACAGAAAATGCAGAGACTTCGCCTCCAGGTATTACCAAACGGGGACTCTGGGGAACGCGCAATGGATCAGATGGTCGAACAGCTTTCTGTAGCTTTTCCACCCATTCCCCTGATTCCGGCGGTACTCATCAAGCTGTCTGTCCAGAGCACGGATGATCCTCATTGCTCAAGTGTGGCCCCGACAGTGGTGGTTCACGGACCTGCTTCATCGGTCTCTCCTACCCCACATGCGGCTGGCGTGTCGGCCGGACCTTCTCACGAAGTTCGGGGGCAGATGGTGCACCCCAACCTCTCATCGTTGAGTTTGGCGGCATGGCTCCTGAGATAGTGCAACATGGACACCTGAATCTTCCTGACGATTGCATGAATATACTTGAGGAGGCTAAGAGACCTTCCACTAGGACTTCCTATGCCTACAAGTGGAAGAGGTTCTGCATCTGGTGCACTTCCAAGAACTATGATCCGATGACCTGCAAGGAAGAGGTCATTCTTCCATACCTTTTGCATTTGGCTCAGTCTGGCCTTAATTTTCATTCTATTAAGGTTCACCTCGCAGCATTAACTGCGTATAGGAAATGCCCTTCACAGACATCCTTCTTCCAGATTCCTGTGATTAAAGATTTTTTGGAAGGATTTAAGAAAGTGTTTCCTCCTGTTCGGCGTCCTTCGCCATCATGGGAGCTGAATGTGGTGCTGTCCAGGTTGATGAAGGAACCTTTTGAACCTATTAATAAGGCTTCACTGCAGCACTTATTGTGGAAGGCGGCTTTCCTCGTGGCCATTACATCGGCCCGTAGGGTGAGTGAAATTCAGAAATTGTGTTGCCAAGAACCTTATACAGTGTTTCATGCTGCTAAGGTTGTGATGCGTACTCACCCTAAGTTCCTTCCTAAGGTGATTTCTGATTTCCATGTCAATCAGATTATAACTTTACCTACGTTTTTCCAGAATCCTTCCACTCCAGCGGAAAGGTCTCTGCATTCCCTGGATGTCAGAAGGGTATTAAATTCTACTTGGATAAGACCAAGGACATTCGTAGGTCAGACCAATTGTTTGTCAATTATGGGTCGGTCAGGACTGGTCTTGCCACCTCAAAACAGTCCATCTCGAGGTGGATTATCCAGTTATGTTATCGGAAAGCTAACAAGACCTTACGGGGTAAACCTAAGGCTCATTCTACCAGGGGCAAAGCAGCGACAATGGCTTTGCTACGTAATGTTCCCATTGCAGATATCTGCAGGGCTGCCACTTGGAAGTCGGTCCATACCTTTGCTAAGCAATACTGTCTGGACTCTGATGCCAGGGCAGATACTCAGGTTGGGCAGGCTTCATTGAGAAATCTGTTTGCACAGTAGCGGTGTTATCTTTTTCCTCCATCGCCGGATTGGTTGTTGGAATGTGTTGGACATCTGTAAAGCCGCAACTTGGGCCTCCCCCTACACTTTTGCGAAGCATTACTGCTTAGATTCCGAGGTGAGGAGGGATTGCCATTTTGCGCTCTCTGTTTTACAAGACTTTTTGTTATAGAAAGGTGGACACCCTCCTCTGGGAGTGGGACTGCTGTGGGATTCTATTCATACGATGAGGAATCCACAGGCAGATGTATCCATCAGAAGAACAAGTTACTTCCCTTCGGTAACGCCTTTTCTGGTGGGTACAGTATCTGCCTGTGGATTCCTCACTGACCCACCCGCCTCCCTGTTGTCCACCCTTTTATACCTTAAAAGATGAGGTATTGGTTATTTGATGTTTTTGTGTACTCAAGACTTTATTACCTCTATTTGTATATTTTTGACTCATTTGAAATGTAAGTTTTATTATTTCAATATACACGGAGTGTATTTGTGTGAATACTGTGTACTATGTATGTATTGTCTCTATGGTCAATCCGCCCGTTTTGCCTCGGAGGCACGGAAAAAATGGGTGCACTGACGTCATCACGCCGACATCGTCCTCTTATGGCTCCGGTGACATCATGTGGAGCCATGATGCTAAGACGACCTCGTCTGCACGGAGAGCTATGAAATATTTTTGAGGAATGCTGGCGCAGGGGATATTCAGAAGGTGAGGAATAGACAGGCAGATACTGTATCCACCAGAAAAAGCGTTAAGTATGTTTAGAACTGACCTTATTATAGAATATTTGTATGAAAATAAGTTTGCCAATCTTAGTTGGTGCTTTTTTTTTTTTTAAACCTCAGTGGGTGGGGGTAGTGGGGGTAGGTAGCAGGAAAAAGTTGTATGATCACAGCTTTTGTGTTATTGGTTCGCTTTGTAGGCCCTAAAAATTCTGCAGAAGAATTTAAACAGCTTAGAAGCTAAAGGACTATTAATTTATATAAGAATGTGGATTATTAGCTTTGAAGGATATGACTCCTTCACAAGTAATACTTCTGCAATTGTCTTTTTAATAGGAACTAAGTACCCCTTTGTAGCACTTGACTCACTCAGGTTAGCAGAGCAATACAAGAGATTATTAGCTTTTGAAGGATATGATCGTTCACAAGTAATACATCTGCAATTGTCTTATTAATCGGAACCAAGTACCCCATTGTAGCACTTGATGCTCTCAGGTTAGCGAAGCAAAGCAGTCCTGTTCAGGGGTGATGGTATGGGGTAGTTACCCAGCTTGCATGTACGCAACAGCAACACTCAATAATGGGTAGTTCCAGTCAGTCCTTTTTCCTTTAACAAGGAAGTTATTTTATTAAACATACACACACTACCAGATGCTACACATGAAATTACAAATATGAACAATAAAGTAGATGGAAATACCTTTAGTGACACCTTAATGACTCGTCACACCCCTAGTGGATTCAGAACCCTATAACCATAGTACTCTCCACCTATACAAGATGAAATATCATAATATAGTGTGCTGTTGATAAAGCAGGCCCACTGGCTTTGGCAGGGTGACACTACCGCAGTAAAAGCAGAGAACACGTAATTTCGCACCATTGTCAGCCTGGTCAAATCAATGGCGACAATACCAATCTGCAATACATGTTATAACCCACCATTGAAGTCAATGGGGGTAGTATCAACTTTCAGTAGCATGCAATATATACTGTACATTCTTGCATTGTCAGACAACATTGTCAATAAATCACTGTTTAATAATGTGTCCCAGAGCTTTTCTCTTATTGGTACCATGCAGCTACGGCAACATCTGATAGAAACTTCCAGCTGCAGATTCCTTACCTAAGAATCATCCTCAGTAGGTGCCCCTCTTGAACCCGTGGGCCTGAATGCACGCCAGCGGGGATGGGCTGCCCAAATACGAATTGCCTGGCCTCATAAAATTCACGGAAATGGGCCGGTGTCTCACTGGGTCCCGGAAACTCAGGGAGACACTGAGCCCACCCAGGCTGAACTGGTAAGCTAGGCCCTGAATAACAACGCTCCCTTGTCTTGTTGGATGACTTCGATGGATGGAGTGAAGTTGAAGACCTCTTCGACATCCTACTTTATTTTTGTGGATCTGTGCTTTCTCTTAGAGAAAGAAAAGAACTGATGTCAGTGTGCTGGAGTGATGCTTATATAGGTACTGCGCCTGTCACTGCCGGCACAGATTAATCCGATAACACCACGCGGAGCCAAAGAATGCCACCTACCAGCACGCAGTGGTACTGCTCATGAAAGATTTCTGGATAAAGTCTGATGCTTGGGAATAATTCTAAGGTAAATAATCTGTGGCTAGATAGTCTCTACTCTCTACCAGATAAGACTACTGAAGGTAAGTAACTTGTTCTTTAGGACCCACCAAAGGAAATCCCCTGCACTCCCAAGTCTATGTACAAAAGCACAGTCTCAGGGAGAGCTTTAAAATGAAGCAAAGCATCTTCTGGGAGCATAATAACCATCCTGGGAGTCTTAAGGTGGCTGTTTAAAGCATGACTAGGCTACTTTATTTTCTGCAGCTCCCCCATCACCAAATACTCAAACAACCATTTGTCATATTCTCCAGTATTGGATCTTTCATAGATTCACATGCTTGTATCATCCCCGTCGTCGTAGTGGGAGTCCCACGGTATATATATATATATATATATACATAAGCAGTACCAAATTACCATAGGCTACCATGCAATGAATAGGCAGTGCCATAGCCTACCAACCTTCTTTTGTAAAAAGAACCAAAACCAATCAACAGCCAATCAGGCGACAGCACCCTCTAGAACAATCCCAAGAAAAGCTAGGTTTCTCAGATTTTCTACCAAACGTCGTGTAAAAGGGAGTCTCCCTGAGCTCTGCCTAGTTTTTCTTGGTTTTTTTCAAATTTCTCTCAATATTTCTTCAGGAATGTCTGAATCTTCTAAGAAAGGCCTTTTCAGGTCATGTGGATCGTGTTGAAAGAGGCTGCATTCAGAAGACCCGCATAAGGATTACATCTACTGCCTTTACCCTCAACCCAAGGTAAAAGATTGTAAGATATGCAGGACTTTTTCTACTAAGACTCTCAAAGATAGAGAGGGTATACTACTGAATTGGCTTCAAAAACTTAAGGCAAAATCTGATGTTCTCTCTGAGGATGAGGAGAGCTCTACCTCATTGGCATCTAGAGAAACGCCTAAAAGGAGAGAAATACCTCTTGATTCTCCTGAGGTGTAAAAAAAGAAGTCTTCAAAGAAATCTCGCCATGAGGAAGAAAGTACCTCACAAAAAGGAAAGTCAACATTTCCTTCTGAGGAGCAAAGCTTTAACCCCTTCTGTGCTTCAACAGCCGACGTGAGCACTCCCTACCTGGTGCTGCGAACGACCGTTGGCTGTCGCAGCCCCGCCCACCCTTTAGAACCCCCGCACTGCGGCGGAATTGCAGCCGCGGTTAAGGCGTTAAAGACCAGGAAAAACTTTCTGAGCAGTCAATGAAGATATGTCTCTAAGAAGCTTTTGCCGCCGCCGACGTTAGTTTCTAAGGCTTCGTTGTTGAGAAAATCATCTCCAAAGCAAGTTTCTCCTTCGTCGATGAAGAAATCTCCATAGCCGACGACTGTTTCATGGTCGACAACATCAACTACTGCAACTTTTTCGTCTGCGTCCTCGTCGACGACTGGGATCTCGTCGACGATGGTTATCCCGTTGATGACTGTGATTTCGTCGACGGCTGTGTCTACGGCCATGACTATGACTATCTCGTCGACGATACAGACGACTGCTGTATCTGGTCCAATCATGTCCTCGTCGATGATGCAGACACCTTTACCGTTTATGAAGTCGTTCTACACGCCTGGTACCAAGCGACCATCTCCTCTTCCGCTTACACCGCTATATCCACCGTCGACGTTCTCGTCGATGACACCGTCGACTAGGCATAATTTTACAGAATCCAGCAATAATTTCTCCTTTACCTCCTTCAACATTGTTGGAGGAATCTGATGAAGATGAAGGAATGTTTGAGCAAGCAGATAGTCCATCACTGTTGCATGTGAAGTATCAGGATGATGATGATGATGAAGAGGACTATAGTGAATACTATCAACGAGAATATAGTCCTCCACAAGCAAGGATGCATTATGTGGAGCCGATCTCCTAACCTATGGTTCACATACCTGTTGCAATGATCCAGGATCTGCAGGTCCTGTTACGAGACTATCGTGCACGCTTTCCTTTGGCTCCACTTGCTCCACCTCCGCAACCACCATTGACTGCTGCTCCTCAACCTCCACCACCATTCAATACTCCACCTCAAACTTCTGTGCCGGTATCTGTACCATCCCCGAGAGGAGATACCAGTGTACCATAGCTACATCCTGAAACCTCTGATGAAGGTGAGATCGAAGCTACGCCTCCTCAGAAGGATGCTCAAACAGGAGATGGGTGGGATGATAACGTCATATCTACACCAGCTTTTCCTCCTCCTCAAATGGTAGAATCTCCGCTAGAGGACATCTGTGGTTTTCAAGCCTTAATTGAGAGAGCAGCAGCACACTTCCAACTGTCTTTCAGTGAACCAAACAGATTGCTTTCTTTATGGTTTTAAAGACACTGCTACGAAGTTGATTAGATGTATCCCTATCGTTAATCACATATGGGAGGAAGGAGTGAAAGTGATGAAAACACCAGCCACTGTCATTCCGATTTGCCTAGAATTGACAAAAAAATACAAGGCTCCGGACGATTCGCCAGCTTGCCTTGTAAGTCACCCTAAGTCTGATTCTGTCATCTCACTGGCTACGCAGCGGAGATTGAGGAATCCTCTAACACCCGTCACTGCTCCTCCTGACACGAAAGGACGCGTTTAGATAATATTGGAAAGAGATTTACGACCACATCAGGGGCAACAGTTAGAGCTGCAAATGGTATTGCGATTCTGGCAAGGTATGATCAGCAGATGTGGTCGGATATTGCCCAATTTTTAGAACTAATTCCGGAACACAAGAGGATGGATGCAAGAAAACTACTACTTAACGGAGAAAGATCGGCCTTCGAGATCATACACATCCATGGATATTGCGTCTCTGGGTTTCCTCCAGTTGGCCGGAGCGGCTGTTTTGAGACATCAGTTGGCTAAAGGCAACCATGTTCCGCCCTGAAGTACAAGGAAACATCTTGGATATGCCTTTTGATGGCGAGTCACTATTTAGCAAGCATGTTGATGATGCTTTGCTAGCAATAAAACAAGTATTTACAATGCAATAGGTCTCGCATTAATTAAGTTTGGGCTATTGGCATTGCTAAATATTGCAACACCAATTGCAACAAAAGTCTATAAATGGTAGGCCAAAAAAATGTGCATTTATTTTTGTAGCAATGGTGGCATGCTGCGCTTTAAATTAATGTTTAAATGTAAAGTACGTCATACTGCTATTGTTACAATAGTTAATTGTGGATGCGTTAACAATTGATGTGTGCACTGATGGCTGGTGGTGTGTGTGTCTGTAGAAATTGTGCCCTGATGGCTGGTAGTGTGTGTGACTGGTCGAAGTGTGCACTGCCGGCTGGTGGTGTGTGTGCCTGGTGGAAGCGTGCACTGACGGCTGATGGTGTGTGCGCGCCTGGTGAATGCGTGCACCGACCGCTCGTGGTGTGTGCGTGCGTGCTTGGTTTAAGCATGCACTGACCGCTGGTGGTGTGTGTGTGCATGGTGAAAGCGTGCACTGACGGCTGGCGGTGTGTGTGTGTGCCTGGTGAAAGCGTGCAATGACGGCTGGTGGTGTGTGTGTGCCTGGTGAAAGCGTGTACTGACGGCTGGTGGTGTGTGTGTGCCTGGTGAAAACGCGCACTGACGTCTGGTGGTGTGTGCCTGGTGGGAGCGTGCACTAACGGCTGGTGGTGTTTGTGTCCGGTGAAAGCGTGCACTGATGGCTCATGGTGTCTGTGCTTGGTGAAAGTGTGCACTGACGGTTGGTTCTGTGTGTGGTTCTGTGTGTGGTTCTGTGTGTGGTTCTGTGTGTGGTTCTGTGTGTGGTTCTGTGTGTGGTTCTGTGTGTGGTGCTGTGTGTGGTGCTGTGTGTGGTGCTGTGTGTGGTGCTGTGTGTGGTGCTGTGTGTGTGTGGTTGTGTGTGTGTGGTTGTGTGTGTGTGGTTGTGTGTGTGTGGTTGTGTGTGTGTGGTTGTGTGTGTGTGGTTGTGTGTGTGTGGTTGTGTGTGTGTGGTTGTGTGTGTGTGGTTGTGTGTGTGTGGTTGTGTGTGTGTGGTTGTGTGTGTGTGGTTGTGTGTGTGTGGTTGTGTGTGTGTGGTTGTGTGGTTGTGTGTGTGTGGTTGTGTGTGTGTGGTTGTGTGTGTGTGGGGCGGGTGAGGGGGCAGATGAGCGTAATGTTGTCAGCTCTGAGGAGCACACAGTTTATGCTCATATTCTGAAGCATGTGCTTCCAGACTCCCTGCTCCCCCTTGACGGTCGGTCCGAGTTATACCTTGCACTGCTGTTAAGCCTCAATAAATCCCAGGCACATTTCCGCTTTGCATCTATCGCCACTGGGAAAAAGCAGTGTACCAGTACATTGATTAATTGGCCGGCTGATGGAGATCCTCCTGTGAAATCTAAAGCATTTAATAAAGTAACCCTCATGTTAGCTCTTAAAGTGACCCTCACAATATATCCTCAAATGACCTTCACGTGAGATAAAAGTGACCCTCCGGTGAGACCCGAGAGTTAGCCTCTTGAGATCCAAGAGTGATTATACCTGAGACGCCAAAAGAAGCTGCTGTGACATGTCCAGGAGCCACCTAAATTACCAAACTGTATTTACAAAAACTACCGAAATGTGTGAAAATAGATGCAAAATAGGTCATGTGCGAAACCCCGACACGCCGCTCCTACGCTAGACGATTACAAAAGTATGCACATGTGTGAGAAAGTGGCTCTATATATACTGGACCAGATTAAGGTACAGTGTGTATAGAGTCCACAAATCCCAGAGGTATAACAGAGGTTAAAGCCAGGTGTGACCTTACTCTCTAAAGTGGTAGCTTGGTCGAGCAGTAAGGCAGTACCAGAGGACTGTGTAAAGCATTTGTTGTACACACTCAGTCAGCAAAAGGTTTCACACGCTCAAAGACTGAACTCCAGGCCAATTGTTTTTATATCAAAGATATAGTTGTTTTATTTCTAGAACCAACAGGTATCAATTATACTGTTCTCAATATGAGAGGTCTCCATTGAGTACTTAGCCGAAAGGCAATAAACTTTGTACACACAAGAGGTACAGGGGTTGCAGTAGGCAACACACTTCTACACACAATTTAGCATCGAGTTCAATGGATTTTCTTGTATAAACACAGTTGATTACTTTGTAGATTACTTTGGTAATTCGAGGACTGGCTCCTAGATTCAGTCTTGAGGTCTAAGCTGAAAACAGTTTAGCAAAAACGTTTTAGATATTGCAGTGATTTTTCAGGAATAAAAAGCTATTTTAAAAGTTCACACTTGGAAACTTTTCAGCAGAAATCCGGCAATGTTATCCAATGGGAGAAAATTCAGGTTGCAGGTAAAGTACGTTCTCGGTACTTTTGTAATTCAGTACTGGGCTCCTTGGGCCAGCACTGGGGTCTCAACTTAAAACAGGTAAGCAATTACGTTTCAGTATTTCGTATGATTTTTAAAGAATATTTCTTGTTTTCAAAAGTAGACACTTTCATACAAAAGCATACAATGGATTCTTTATGGAGAAAATACAAGTTACTTGTAAACCCGCTAGGGATTACTTTTGCGGTTCAGCTCTGCGCTACAAGGTACAGTACTGGCTCCTCTCCTGGTCACAGGTGAGTATTTCGGAATTCAAATGATTTTATAGGAATATTTCAAGTTTTCAAAAGTAGACGCGTAGAAGATTTTTCGAGTCAAACCAGTCAATGTTATTCAATGGCAGGTAAGTGAGTTACCGGTATCCTGGTGGGTACTCGACTGGTGAGGTTGTGGTTCTGGGCATAGACTCAGGGGTCCCCCAGTGTCAGGTAGGTACAGTTGGTTCACCCTCAGGGGCGGCCGGGTGCAGAGGTAGTTAGGCCCAATGTTATCCAATGGGGGACAGCGGGCCTCCGGTTTGTGGCTGCTGGCTAGCAGGCCACGCGGTTGTGATAGCTGGGCTCCTAGTCACTTGTTCAGGGCAAAGGGGGAAGCAAGATAGGATAAAGGTGGCACGTCCAGCGGTACTAGGGCGGCTGGGTGCAGGGTGCTTTTGAGCCGTCGGGCGCTCAATGTTATCCAAACGAAAAGGTAAAAAGGCAACAAAGGCTGCAGCATCGGGGGCGTAGACGCTCCAGGGGCGACCAGCACATCGAGAGATAAGTTGGGATCTTGGAGCACAGGTAGGAACCCCAAAGGGAGGCACAGGGGGCTGTAGGACGTTGGGTGCAGGGCTGTCTTTGGGTGTTGGAAAAGCTTACCCTCAGTTGGTCGCGGTTGGGGGGGGCCCTGGTTCTGAGTCTGCAGGTGTCGTCTGGTTCGTCGAGGAGGGTCTTTGGGCACTGGACTTCGGATCCCAGTCGCCGGGGGGACGTCCTCGTGGTCTTGGTTCACTCGGGCACGGGCCGGGCTCGGCGGGTGCATAGTGGGCTGGTCCGGAGCTTCCTGGCTGGCACCAGGGGGTTTTGTTGCAGCAGAACCTCTGCTGATGGGAGTCCCAGTCTTTAAGAGGGTCAAGGCAGGCAGGTCCTCTGGGTGTCCCAAGTATGCTGTCCGCGGGAGTCGCCGGGATCTAGGCAGGAGCATGTTCCAGGATCGACAGGCCGGTAGGTGTCGTCCTGTTAGCAGCTGTGCGGCGGGTCTTCTTCTTGATCTTCTTTCTTCTTTTGGTATTGGGATCTGAGGAAGGATTGTTCAGGGAGCCCCTAAATACTGAATTTAGGGGTGCTACAGGTAGGGCAAGGGCAGGGACCAATAGGTCCCTGTCCTGGGTACACCCCCTAGTGTGCTACTCTCCTGTGGGAGTGGGGCAGGAGCCTAGCTGTGATTGGGCAGGGCTCCCCATCTTCAAGATGGCCGAAGCCTGGGGTTGTGCTTCACCTAGTCTCCCCCACCTGAGGGGTGGGGTTGGGAGAGGCTGGCACACCCCCTTCCTGACGTAGTTTTTCCCGCCAGTCTTCCCGCCAGAGTGGGGGTCAGGACTGGTGGGGGCCAGTTGCTGGGTACAGCAAATGGTCTGGAGAAGCTCACAGAGGCGGCATGCCTTTGATGCTTCCCCCTGCCCATCCTGGGGGAGGAGACCTAGCACCTCACCCAGGATGTGCATTCTTGCAGGCCCAGGAGAGTGGGGGGCTCTCCACCCAGGGGTCCAGCAACATGTCGGCTGTGTGGTAGGAACCCCTGCAGCCACTCAGCCCAGACGTGGATTGTAGGTTAGGTTTTCAGGGGGCATCTCTAAGATGCCCTCTGGCGCATTTTACATTAACCCCTTCAGTGCTGCGCGAATTTCGCTGCAGTGCTGAAGGGTCATAAATCACATTGACTCATGACGGAAATGTTCCGTCATGAGCACCGGAGCACCGACGCTCATGACGGAACCGTTCCGTCATGAGCATGGAAGGGGTTAAAACCCACACTGGCATCAGTGCGGGTTTAATGTGCTCAGAAGTTTGGTACCAAACTTGTCAGTCTTCAGTGTAGCCATTATGGTGCTGTGGAGTTCGTAATGACAACCTTCCAGCACCATATACTCTTAATGGCATCACTGCACTTACAGGGCCTAGGAATAACCCTGGGTACTGTAGGGGCACAGGGCTCATGCACCTGTGCCCACACCTCTGGCATAGGGCACCCAGCTAGAGGGGTGACTGAAGTATGCTGGGGCAGTGGGTTCTGTGGGCATGGCACACAGGGGTGTGTGTTATGTCGACTCTTTGTTTAGTTCTGTACTCAGTCACTCAGCCTGCAAAGGCAGTGTGTGGGTGTCAGGGTACAGGGCCCCTGAGGGTGGCACAATAAGTGCTGCAGTCCTCCGGGGTCTTCTCTGGTCACCATGCCCTGGGTACCTTAGGGTACCATTTATTTTGGGCTGACAGGTGGCCAGAAATGCCAATTGGGTTTTAGTTTTAACACCGTTTTAGGGAAGGAACACAGGCCCTGGGTACCTGGTTGGCAGGAACCCAGGGCACACTCAGTCAAAGCACATCAGCAGTTCAGAAAAAAAGTGGGGCATACCAATTCAAGAAAGATGGCACCTTCTCACAACATGTCTATTTCTGAACTTTTAAACGCTCCCGACATAGAAATAGTGGTCTAACTAGAACATTTTATCTAGGACCACTGGGATTATGTCACAGTGATGGACCAAAGTATGCCGCTAAATTATATGGCAAGAAAAGGCAAATTATGTGGCATAATGCAACACATTTTGTTAGATTACTTAACTATTTTGTTTTTTGTTTCTCACGGTAACACCATCTGGGCAAAGATTTCACCTTATTAGTAGTACCTGTTTAACATCCAAATGCACCAATAAACAAATGAAAGATAACTAGTCAACTATTGTAAAAGGTCTTCTTCCACTGCGCTTGAACTCATCGTCAAGCTTTAATGAGCTAGAAGCATGCAGCGCTAGGAGAAAGCAGCTGTGTGCAGAGCGAGGCGCTACGGGAGATAGATATACAGAGGAGGAGAAGAGAAGCCTTGTGCGCAGAGCCATCAGGAAGGAAGCGAGGACTCATGGCATCACCTTACAGTACACTCTTCGTTTAATGCCGTCCACATCAGCAGAGCAGAGGCCTGTAGAGATGTCCTGGCAGGCTCGACTAAGCTCCCTAAATACTGGAGGGGGGGATGCCTGGCTCAGCCCGAGGTCCTTTTGGCACCTCGAGCCCATGACGAGCTGAGCCTCCATGTGGCATTGCCTGCCCCTCTCCCCTTACCCCAGGATGCGAAGAATGGCCAGACCTGCTGACTTTGGAACTGGGAATCTGGTTCGAGTCACGGAGTCGCTCGACATCCTATAGTTCTGGACGACTAAGCTTATATTCCCTGGACAATAAAAATGAATGCGACCTTGTGTAAGGTAACTGGAATGAATGTCGCCCCTTAACAGGAGACACGCCCATCCAATACCTGCCCTCTCTGAAGAGAGCACGCAGTGATAGTCCGCTACGTGCGAATGTGTAAAGGAGTGCACAGCGCTGAAGGAGGTTACAATGGGTTGAGAGGGGGTGAAGGGTGAAATAACTTGCAATACCACCTACCATCGTCCTGCCCTTACAGCCCCACATTACGCCTTAATTTGCTCAAATGTGAGGGACAGTACAGCAGCAAAATGTGGATTGAAAGGATAACGCCAGCAGCTTTGGTAATGTAATAAAGGGAGTGGCTTAAATAACATGCAAAAAAACAAGAAATGAGTGAAGTCCAGCACAGGAAAGTTATTTATATAAGTAGCAGCACAGAAATTTAGAAACCGGGGAAAACTTCAAGCATTTAAGCACACCGTGGACTGAGCAGGGGTCCGGGTTCAAACAGAGTATTATAGAATCTGATCGCTGGACACTCACCGAAAAGAACATGTATTTGAGAAAAGCGGTAAGAGGTGACCACCTGAGCGAATGAAAGGCAATAACAGGGGCTGTGTAGAAGCAGGCAGGGAGAAAACAACAAGCGATGCACGCTCTTTGCTGGGGGAGGGGGAGGGACATTAAAGGAAGGGGGCGGAGAGGAGCCTGTGAGAACTCTCGCTGAAAGTTCCAAGAAAAGCAGAGATCAAAGGAAGGGTGGGAGGGACGTTGGCGAGCGAGCATAAGGGGGGTGAGGGGGTGTGCAGCCTGGTGAGCTGAATGCGCCTGGCAGCCGAGAGGGAGCGCGGCGCGCACGCACGAAGTGTCTGGTGGCAAATTGAAGCTATGCACAATGCGCGTGGTTGTACTCCCATGCACTGTACCCGATCCGCATTTTAGGAGGACTTTTCAAAGCCCTTACTTTATATCTCGCAAGCATTGCTAACGCAATGGCTCAGCGAGACCTAAACAGGGACGGACACTGCGAGAGCCCTAGAAGCGCTACAATGCAGGAGCGTGGAGCGCGGGGCAGAGGAAATTATTCCTTTTGAGGAGGTTATCAAAGATACCAACCTCAATCATACACCTCTTACAGGCCAACTTATCAGCATCAACAACAATATTGAGCACCACCACAGGCTGCTCATTCCAGACAGCCCAGGTTCACTCTAGAGACACAGGCCGTAAGCAGTGACAATGCTTCACCATATACCGCTCCTTTGTCTTCCAAAAAGAAAGTCCCTCTCTCCTTTTTCTTGGACCAATAGGGGAGTTTAACATCTGACAAGTGGGTCCTGGATATAATAAGCTATGGCCATACCCTAGAATTTACCACAACGCCTCCTCATCACCCTCCCAAAAAATCGACAACTCATCCTCTCCATTTATTAAAGGAGGCTTTGATAATGCTGCAAAAAGGAGCAATAAAGCTTGTACCACGTTTTCAGAAAGGGAAAGGATTTTACTCTAATTTCTTTCTCATAAAAAAGAAAACTGGAGATTAGCGACCCATTTTAGACCTCACGAAACGCAACAATTACCTGTTGAATAAATCCTTTTGCATGGTCATCCTTCAAGAGATTATACAACTTTTGAATCCTCTGGATTTTTTAACGAGCCTGGATCTGGAAGATGTATACTTCCATGCCCCGATCCACCTCAAACATTGCAAATTTCTACGGTTCACAGTGGCAGGCGCGCAGTATCAGTTCATGGCCCTTCCATTTGGCCTTCACTCAGCTCCACGGGTTTTTACCAAGTGCCCTGCACCCGTGGCAGCCTTCCTGAGACTGAAAGGCTTACATGTCTTCCCATACCTCGACGATTGGTTAGTAAAAGCTTCTTCTCTCCGTCAGGCTTCGGAAGACATCTTTCTGTCAACTACTGTTCCGTTCTCTGGGTCTGGCAGTCAATTTGAATTTCAAAATACTTTATTCGGTTTTAAAAACCAAAAAAACATCTGGCAGTCAATATCCAAAGGTCCATTCTAGTTCCTTTTCAGAGGATAACGTTCCCAGGAGCACGGATAGATACTCTACAAAGCAAGGTATAGTTCTCAATGGAAAGAATGAACAGCACTTTCTCTGGCTCACGACCTTCACAGAAAAAAGTGCGCTTCTGTTCTTCTCAAATCCTTGCTCAGTATGTTGTCTTCCGCCATTCTCATGGTTCCTCATGCTCGACTGAGCATGAGGCCACTTCAAGAAGAATTGGATGCTCAGTGGCTTCAGATATCAGGATTGTACGACGTCGTAGTTTGGATAACTATGATCATGAAGGAAGCACTTCTTTGGTGGCAATCACCTCTCAATCTCTCTCTGGGTCAGTCATTTCTTTCTCCTCCTCAAGACCTGCAAATCAGTTGCAAATGGAGTCTCTCTCTCTCTCTCTCTCTCTCTCTCTCTCTCTCTCTCTCTCTCTCTCTCTCTCTCTCTCTCTCTCTCTCTCTCTCTCTCTCCTCTCTCTCCTCTCTCTCCCCTCTCTCCCCTCTCTCCCCTCTCTCCCCCCCCCCCCTCTCTCCCCCCTCTCCCCCCCCCCCTCTCTCCCCCCCCCCCCCCCCCAATGCATATCAATTTTCTGGAGCTACCGGCAATTTCTCTAGCCCTTCAATCATTCCTACCAAGGATAAAAGCGTCCTCATACGCACGGACAGCACTACCTGCATGCATTACCTCAACGAGCCGGGAGGGAAAAGATCCCCAATTCTTTCTTGGGAAGCTCAGAAGATATGGGAGTGGGCATTACAGCACCAAATAACCATCAAGGTAGAGCATCTCCCAGGAATACAGAACAACCTAGCAGACACATTGAGCAGGTTAACTGTACCGAACCATGAATGGGAACTAAACCAAATGATTCTCAACCGCATATTTCGAAAGTGGTGAACACCAAACCTGGATCTATTAGCATCTCAGGAGAAGCTGAAATGCCGGTTGTATGCCAGCAGAAATCCTCAGCCATGGTCATGGGGGAATGCGTTTTCGCTAAGATGTTCAGGGATCTTTGCGTACGCTTTTCCCCCATATCCTCTAATCTCCAGAGAGTTGATGAGAATGAAGAGGGAGCCGTGCCAACTTATCCTCATTCCCCACGTTGGCCTCGTTAGCACTGGTTCACAGAGCTTCTCCTGCTATCTCATTCCAGTCCTTATCGCCTTCCTCCATCTCTCACGTTGTTGACGATGAACAAAGGACAGATCCTGCTTTCTCATCCAGCTTCTCTTTTTTTTGTTGTGGTCCTCCTACCACCATAGTTTGCAAAGTCTAGTTAGCCCCAGGCTGTTTGCAATATCTTAATAGTCCTGCGTACCAGCCCTTCCAGTTTCCTGGTTGCTAGTTCCACGCAGATGTAATCATAGGACTCAAACGTTTCAAGTTCTGATGTTACCATTCCAATTTAAATCATCTCATAACTCTGAGTGTGCACTGTTTTGTAGTCCTATGTCCATTTTGCAAATTAATTTTACCACCTGGAGCCATTCCATCCCTAGTGGCGGTACAGCGTCTGTCCATTTCTTACATATTTCTCTCCTGGCGAGAAGAATCAGGTAAAACAATAAGGCCTGCCTTTTCATCGATAAGGGTGAAACCGGGTTCTCCTCCAACCATCATAACCAACATTAAACTAATTTGTATGTTGGAGCAAAGGATTTCATTTATTACTTCCTCCACAAACATCACCCAGCTCTCGGTGACCCCATTTTCCTTTCCCAACACCGCACCCCTGAATGCTTGGTTACCCAAGCCTCTGCGTCCCCAACCACGTTCCTTTCGGCACCCCCCCGACAGGGAATCCAAGAAACTGGAACAGTTCGGTAAGAAAAAATGATCTTCCGCCAGTTCAGGGCTGCGGTCTGTGAACACTGCATGCCTCTTTAGCCATTATTCCCACTCTGTGTGGGATACAGTGGCACAAGTGCTGCCTCGGTGTCTGGAGGAGGCCCGGACAGTGCATTCTCAAGCTATTGCTGAAGGGAGAGACGCAGCGAAGTTCACGATTTGTTGTGGCTTTGACACTGCCGACTCGCTGAGCAGGGCGATTTCCACGACAGGGATGCTCCGTCGCCATGCCTGGCTGAGGACTACTGTTTTCTCTGGGGATGTCCAGAACACCCCGATGGACATGCCCTTTGATGGCGTTCGCCTTTTTTGGCAACAAAGTAGACAGTGGGTTGGAGCCCTTTAAGGACTCGCGGGCTACAGCCAAGCCCTTAGGCCTTTCCTCCACGTGCCCTTTGCCTTCTGCTTTTTGCTCCTATTGTGGCCACGGTGGGGGCACCCGACACGTTCGCTTCAGAGCCACAGGCCTGTGCAGCAGCAATTTCAGCGCGGACGTGAAACCCACCGAGGCGCGTCAGGGGGCCAGCGTGCGGGTCAGTCTACCTCCACCCCGGCCGCCACTGCCTTCAAACCTTCCCAGTCTGGTCTTTCGGGCCCATCAAACGCCAGTGGGCAGCAGGATTCGGTATCACCTCCCCCACTGGCGCACCATCAATTCGGACAGGTGGGATTTACAAATAGTACGAAGGGGCTACTCCCTCCCCTTCGAGACTACCCACCCTCCAGCCGTGGCACGCCACCCCAGTACCACCGCATGTCGGGGGATCATTTGGCACTTCAACCGGAAGTCACAGCCCTCTTGGCAAAGGGGCGTTCCTGCACCTGAAGTAGGACATGGTTGCTACTCCCACTACTTTCTGGTGCCCGGAAAGAGAAGTTCAAGATGTTAACTCTGGCTCAGGTCTTATCTGCCCTCGACCCTGGAGACTGGATGGTAGCGTTGGACTTGCAGGACGCATATTTCCACATTTCTGTCCTGCTTGCCCACCGGCGTTACCTATCTTAGGTCACGAGCACTTTCAGTTTACTGTGCTCCCCCTTAGCCTTACCAGCGCCCCTCGGGTGTTCACGAAAGTGGTGGCAGTGGTCCCTGCTCATCTGAGCAGATATGGGGTTCCAGTCTTCCTCTGTCTCGACGACTGATTGTTGAAGGCGGGCTCGCCCGGATAGTCATCGCCCACCTCCAGACTACAGCCGACCTTCTGCACTTGCTGGGGTTCTCCATCAGTGTGCCAAAGTCGCATCTGATTCCCTCTCAGAAGCTCCTCTTCACCGAAGTGATTCTGGATGTGACGCACTTTCTGACCTATCCTCCAGAACGGCGAGTCCAGGATATTCAGGCTGATTCCGAACTTTCAGCCTTTATTCTGGGTTTCTGTCAGGATGACCCTGAGGCTGCAGGGCCTCATGGCCTCCTGCATCCTGCTGGTCACACATGCCAGATGGCATATGCGGGCTCTGCAGTGGAACCTGAAGTTCCAGTGGGCACAGCATTAGGGGAACCTGCCCGATTGCGTCCAAATCTCAGAGGGCACTGCACAACAGCTGCAGTGGAGGCTCAAGAACTGGCATTGGGTCAGTGGCAGATATTTCTCCCTTCCCCACCTGGAGTACACAGTGGTGATGGGTGCGTCCTTCCTGGGATGGGGAGGGGGGTGTGGGGGGGCCCACATGGGAGAGGTGGAGATCAGAGGCCTGTAGTCTCCGGCAGAGTCCAAGCTCCATATCAACCTTCTGGAGCTTCGGGCGATCTGACTTGCACTGAAGGCATTCCTTCCCTCTGTCAAGGGAAGAGTAGTGCAGGTGTCCAGACAACACCACCGCCATGTGGTACTGCACCAAACAGTGTGGGGTGAGGTCGTGGACCCTATGTCAAGAGGCTCTGCGCCTCTGGACATGGGGAACATCAGGGCATTTCCCTGGTGGTTCAACAACTGGCAGGTTCACTGAATGCCAGGGCGGACAAACTCAGCCGCAGATGCATGATGGATCACGAATGGCGTCTTCATTCGGACGTGGCACAAGGTCTCTTTCAATAGTCGGGAGAGCCGTGGTTAGATCTATTCGCCACCGAAGAGAACGCACAATGTCAGCAGTTCTGCTCATTGGAATTTCAAAGGCGGCACTCGCTAGGCAACTCTTTTCATCGCAAGTGGAGTTGAGGTTTGTTGTACGCCTTTCCGCCTATAACACTTCTACCCGGAGTGCTGAAAATCTGTAGTGACCGGGCCCAAGTCATTCCTCTGGCTCCGGACTGGGCTCGCAGAGTTTGGTATCCCGAGCTACTCAGTATGACCATCGATCCCCCGATCCGACTCCATCTTTGGGAGGATCTTCTGTCGCAGCAGCAGGAGACGGTCCTCCACCCAAACCTGTCCAGTCTCCACCTCTTTGCATGGAGATTGAGTGGCAGCAATTGATTCCTTTCGACTTGCCTCCTGAAGTCTGTGATGTCATTCTGGCAGCCAGGCATCCCTCCACTAATTAGTATACGCCTGCAGGTGGAACAAATTTGTGGCATGGCGCACAGCAAAGGCTGTGGATCGCCTCTCTACTTTCAGAAGTCCTACAGTTCCTCCTTTCTTTGGCCCAGCAGGGCTCTGCTCTGGGCACTATCAAGGACTACCTTCTGCTATTTCGGCCTTTCTCAGGCACCGTAATCAGCCCTCTCTTTTCAGGTCCGCTGTTAGTAAATTCCAAAAAAGGCATTACTCATCTTTTCCCTCCTATTCCCTTCGTAATGCCTCAGTGGGACTTCTATTTAATGTGCGCTCCCTTTGAGCCTCTTCACAGCTGTCCTCTTCGTCTATTATCTCTGAAGACAGCTTTCCTGGTTGTCATCACCTCTGGTAGGCCAAGGTTGTGCTCAGGAAATGTCTATCCTTTCTGCCAAAGGTTGTCACTGCCTTTCACATCGGGCCGACAATTACTTTGCCCACCTTATTTCCGCCTACTTCCAGAGAGGAAGAGAGGCTCCACCGTCTGGACCCAAAACGTGCGCTCTAATTTTACCTGTACGCACACAACAGTTCCGGGTGGATAACCAGCTCTTTGTTGGCTACGTTGGCGCCAAGATGTCGGGCCGTACACAAGCTGACTCTCTCCAGATGGGTTGTCTTGTGTATTAAAGCCTGTTATTCTCTGGCAAGAAAGAAGCCTCCTGTTGGGCTGCGCACCCATTCTACTAGGGTGACTGCTGCCACTACGGCATTGGGACGTGGTGTCCCCTTACAAGACATGTCAGGCAGCTACGTGGGCCTCGCTGCACACTTTTACTAAGCACTATTGCTTGGACTGCCAAGTCCGGAGAGACGGCTTCTTTGGCTGTTATGTTCTCCGGGGTACTTCCTGGTGTGATCTTGGTGTGCAGACCCACCGCCGGGGTTGGTATTGCTGGGGTATCTATACTAAGGTAAGGAATCTATCACTAAGGTGTTTCCTTCAGATGCACAAGTTACTTACCTTCGTTAACTATATATCTGTAAGAAACATTAGTTAGTGATAGATTCCTTACCGCCCCACCCATCCTTCCTGTTCTGCAAACTGATTTCTAGGGTTAAAATCATCCCTTTCAGGCCCCTAGTTTCAATGCACCATTGGTCCGTATCTTGCATGGCTCTGCGTTCCTGGCGCGGAAAGGCGCGTTCAGAACGGACGTCTCCGCGCGAGGGCGGCATTTAAGTAGCTGCAGCGACGTCATATCGGCGACAACGATGCCAACGACAGACGCAGAGCCGGACGACGCCACCTTCCGACTCGCAGGGGTACTGCTGACAAAATCGTTCCGGGTCCAGTCTGACACCTGGGGGTAATTCTAAGGTAAGGAATCTATTACTAACTAATGTTTCTTACGGAGATAACGTTACCGAAGGTAAGTAACTTGTTCTTTACATTAAATCCCACACTGGCATCAGTGTTGGTTTAATGTGCTGAGAAGTTTGATATCCAACTTCACAGTTTTTAGTGTAGCCATTATTGTATTGTATTGTAATTGCATTTATATAGCGCTTACTACCCCTGACGAGGCGTCTAAGCGCTTTTTCGTCGAGTAGCACACTACCCCGGGACCCATAGAGGATTAGTGTTGGGTTGGATTTGGAATGATAGCAGAAGGATAGAGGAGGACAAAGGTTTGTATTTATATAGCGCTTGTTGAATGGTGAATTAATATGGTGAAATATGAAGTCATTTCAGTGGTAGATATTAGTCAGTTACTTTGAGTGAGAAGGATAGCGGAGGGATAAAAGGGGAAGAAAGATTTACATTCATATAGCACTTGTTACCCCTGATGGTTGTTGAATCGCATTTCTGGTGAGTAGCACACCACTCCGGAACCCATAAAGGATTTCTGAAAATTAGTATAGTAAAAAAATGTGAAGTAATTTGAGTAGTGGATATGTTATTCAGTTATTTGGGTAGTATATTAGTATAGTTTAATATGGAATTTGAGAAGTGAACATGTTAGTCTGTTAATTTCGATTGAAAAGGATAGTGGAGGGATAAAAGAGTGAAAGATTTTTTTAAATATTTTTTTTAGGTCTTAGCAATAGGAGGAGGCTTTTGGATCAGTAAAAGGAGTTTTGGAGGGGAGGACTCAGAGGAAAGAGTTTAGAAAGGTTTGTTTTAGGGGATTGGTACAGTAAAAGGAGTGTCAGATGATGCAAGGAGGGGTAGAGTATGAGAGAGTCTAGAAAGGGTTATTTTGGCATTCATAGTAGTGGTTTGAGATAAACAAGAGAGTTGATGTAGAGGATATATTGATAGATGTATAGGATGAGAGATAGGGTAGTGCATTGGAAGGAGTAGTAGAAGAAGTTTGAGATGAGTCAGAAGGTTGGGCTAGAAGATATATTGAGCGAAGTATAGGCTCAAAAATAGGGTAGTGCATTGGAAATGCTAAATTAGAAGAAAGTGATAAATATATAGATCCATAATTACACTGAAAGTATATAGATACATAAAAGGAGGTAAGTATATGTAGATTAAAGATATTGATAGAGGCACAGGATGAGAAATAGGGTAGTGCATTGGATATGCTTTTTCATGAGAAAAGTAATAGACACACAGATCCAAGTACATGGAAGGTACATAGATGCACAATGGAAGTATGTACATGTAGACCAAAGATGATTTTTATTTATTATTTTTTCTCTCCACAACATAATTAGTTTACATGTTTATACAAAGTAATACACAAAGATAGGTACATATCTATAGTGAAAAAAAATGTATACAGAGGGATATGCTGTTAATTTCTGTTTGCATATGGTGCTTATGTGGGGAAGAGACAAATCTTGAGTAGTTTTCTGAAGATAAGGTGGTTGTCGGTGGACCTTATGTTGGGGGGTAAAGAGTTCCATAGTTTGGCTGCTTGAACAGAGAAGGATGTGCCACCCATGGTTTTTTTCTTGTATGGTGGGATTTTGAGGCGAGATGCTCCTTTAGAGTGGAGGTTCCTTTGTTGAATGTGTTTGGTGATTTTTTTCCTGATGAAGAGCGGTCCCATTCCATGTATTGCTTGTGGGTGATCCAAAGCAGCTTGAACGTGGATCTTCTGGCAACCGGTAACAAATGCAGGGCTTTCAAGGCAGGGGAGATGTGTTCTTGCGGTTTGATAGGCAAGATTAGTCTGGCAGATGAGTTCTGAATCCGTTGTAGTCTTTTCATGGTCGTTAAAGGTGATCTGTGGTAGAGGCTATTGGCGTAATCGAGTTTGGACTGAACAAGGGAGATGGTAGTTTGGACCTTGTGTGGAAATCCCAAATGAGGGAAAATTTGTTGCAGCGTTTTTATAGAAGCAAAGCTTGATCTTGCTAGTTTATCCACTTGGGCATTCATTGACAGCTTAGAATCCATGGTCATTCCGAGGTTTCTTACTTCCTCCGATACTTTAGGCAGTGATCCCATGCTGCAAGCGGACTGCAATGTTTCCAATCGCCACACGTGAGTATTTCAGTTTTTTGAAGCATTCAATTTGAGATGGCTCCAGGTCATCCACTGATCCACGGCTCTGAGACCGCTAAAAATTTGCGATTTTCAATGTCTTTGGGGCATTCCAGTTGAAAGAGTATTTGCGTGTCATCTGCATAGTTATAGCACGTGAGGTGAAATTTATTGATCAGTACTGGTAATGACTTCATGTAGATGTTGAAAAGCATGGGCGAGATGATAGAACCTTGAGGGACCCCTGCTTTTGTGGAGTATGGTTTGGACGAGAAAGGTGGGGTATGGATGACATTAGTTTTGTTTCGAAGGTAGGACGCTACCCAGTGTAAAGCAGTTCCCTCTATGCTGGCTTCATAGAGTCTTTGTTTCAGAGTGTCATGGTCAACCGTGTCAAAGGCAGCTGAAAGGTCCAAGAGGAGTAGCGCAGCAAGCCCTTTGCGGTCAACTGTATTCTTTAGGTCATCCCAGATGGCAAGGAGGGCAGATTCTGTGCCTCTTCCTGGACGGAATCCTTTTTGGAAGTCTGAAAGTATGTCATTCTCTTCAATGAATTGTGACATCTGGGCGAACGCTGCTCTTTCTATCAGTTTGCCCAGGAGCGGTACTTTTGTAATGGATCTGTAGTTGTCAGAGTTCAGCGAGTCCAAGTTTGTTTTCTTCAGTAAAGGGCGTATGTATGACTTTTTGAGTTCTTCTGGAAATATTCCAGTAGTTAAGGAATCGTTGATGATGATTCTTACTGGAGTGGCAGCAGAGGTTGTTAAAAGTCTTGAAAGTTTGTGGCGGACTGGGGTCAGAAGGGCTGCCAGCAGGCCAGCTTGCTTTCACCAGGTCCATAAATTCATCGTGTGAGATGTTTTGGAAGGAACGGAGAGGCTGATTAGAGTATTCTTGGATTGTTGTTTTGTACAAGGGTTAGTGCTGGTGCTTTGTTTCTGTTTTAAGTACGATTCCAATGTGTCTGCTTTGTCCGTGTAATGATTTGCCAGTTTGTCTGTGAAATCTTGAGTAACAGGATGAGTTCCTTGTAGGCAATTTGGTTCGCGAAATTCATTGAGTATTTTAGAGAATTCTTTATTTGCACATTTAGCGTTTTGAATTCTGTCTGAATAGTACCTTTTCTTAGCTTTTTTGATAGCAGACTTGTATAATCTGTTAATTTTCTGCAGGTTAAGTTTGTCTTATTTGGCGTTTGTTTTGAGCCAAGTACGTTACAGCTTTCTAATTTGTTGTTTTATGTCTTTATTTCTATGTTTCTCCAAGGCACTTTTTTTCTTTTGTTCTGTTGTGTGGTTTTGAGTGGTATCAGGATGTCAAAAGCTTCCTGTAGCCACTCATATAGATTTTGAACAGAATTTATGCTTTCCAGATATCTACTGGATGTTACTTGTGTTTCCAAGTGTTCCAAATTGAGTTTGTTCCACGGCCGATAGGTCGATGGATGTAAGGTAGTTTTAGGTGAGTCGCTTAGCGTTGTTTTATGTTGGAAGGCAAGCAAGTGGTGGTCTGACCAAGTGACTGGAGTTATAGTTTGAAAGGTAACTAGTTCAGTTTTAGCAAAAATGACATCTAGGATATGTCCAGCGGTGTGTGTCGGATTGTGGACAATCTGATGCAGGTTCAATGCGTCTAGGCCGGTGATTATAGTTTTTGGATGGGTCATATTGGGTTTATCAAACCAAATGTTAAGGTCACCCAGAACTTATAGGTTGGAGTGTATTGTTATCAGGTTTGAAACTGTGTCTAGAAGTGCGTCTGGGAATGTTGCCTTGCTAGGTGGAGGTCTCTAAAGGAGCAGGAAGTTACAGGAGGAAGACTGTGTATGATTGCATCTTGTCAGTAGAGCCTCACAATTCTTTATGGAGATGTTGTCAATTTTAGTGATATGTATTGTTTGCCTGAATACAACAGCTAGGCCACCTCCTTTTTTGGCTATACAATTTTGGGTGATTATTTGATAGCCTAGAGGAATGGCTTCATGCAGGACTGGAGCCATATCTTCTCCCAACCATGATTCGGTTATGAATAGTATGTCTGGTTTTGCATCGGTGAGAAGGTCGTAGATGTGATGATGGCATAGGGTACCCAGCTAGAGGGGTGACTGATCAATGCCAAGGCAGTGGTTTGTGGGCATGGCACACAGGGACGTGTGCAATGTCGACTCTTCACTTTGTTCTGCCCCAGACATGCAGCCTGCAAAGGCAGTGTGTTTGTGTGTGTTTTCAGGGTTCAGGAAATCTAAGGGTGGCACAATAAGTGCTGCAGCCCTTAGTCCTTCTCTGGTCACAGTGCCCTGGGTACTTGTGGTACTGTTAACCAGGGGCTGACATGTGGCTAGAGATGCCATTTGGGTGTAGGCTTCAATGCAATTTTGGGAAGGAACATAGGCCCTCCTGAGTACCTGATTAGCAGGAGCCCGTGGCACACTCAGTCAAAAAACATAAGCAATTCATCCAAAAGTGGGGGCATTCCATGCAGAAAGAGGGCACTTCCTCACAGCACAACATCAAGAATTATGTCTCTGAAGGCCCAAACAATTTGGACGTCTCTGCTAGCCAGAAATGTGATACACTGTTGTTAATCTCCCAGGTGAGCAAAATACACAGGCCTATGCTCTCATCAGAATTTGTCAAGAGAATCCGGAATTGTTCATAAACGGCAAAGTCTTGGCTGTCTTCTTAGACCTTGTAAAATCATTAAAATGTTACCAGACCTGCAGTTCTAATAACTTGAATAATCTACTCAACCCACATGTAAATTTCATGACCCATAAACTGGTCTCAAATTGTGTGATGCTAGGCATTTTTTTTTTTCACTGAGCCAACTTTTTCTTCATTTTTCTTTTTAATCCCATATGATAGTACCTTCAATATGTGAGTTTGGCATGTCTGTTGTACAAGAAATATTTTGTTTGATTTAATACACTAAACATTTGCTCCTTGTACAATCAGAATCTAGCTCACATATATGGTACACATGACCCCTGACTTGCCTCTTCGTTCAATACCTACATTGTCATCCGGGCGGGGGAAGGAATGTTTCTCTGTTCTTATTAAACTCACTTTTAATGAATATATCACTAAGGCATGATGTGGTAGAGCACGGTCATTTACAGACAGCACATTGCCAACTGAAATTGCTGAAGCATTTCCCTCTGACAAGTTTTACTGATGAAACTTTTTAGCATATAGATAATGTGTGGAAATCTGTTTTAAACAAATATTCATCATTTGCCAATCACCAAGTAAAGTGTTCTGATTTGCTTTGATTCTATTAAAAAGATTGTTTCCTTTACACTTCAGAATTTCAAAAAATGTTCCTAACTGCTGATTTAATTTAAAAATCTATTTAAATGTTGTTAGAAAAAACTGATATTCTACAGCCTTGCATTTCACACTTCCTGTACCCCTGCAGGATTGTTATACATTTCCCTTTTGAAATTCCTGTATCTTTGCAGTCGGAGAAGGAAAAGTAAACACCAATCTCCACAATAAGGAACAGCATTGTGTAAGAAGATGTGATCTGACATTTGACCTCTGTTTTTGAAGCAAAGCAAATATGATAAGCTAAAACAAGAGTTAGAATGCATCTTTATTGCTCATTCACTTTTTGATTTAACCTGTTCTTTGCTAGCTCGATCTCTCTCGCCAGAAGGGGCTGGTAGGCCCTAAAAATAACTTGCCCTGATAAAAGCAGACTTGCTAGAGTGAGTGGGCAAGTAGATTTTCCAAAATCTGGTTCTGCAAAATGAGTTTGCCACAAACCGCAAAGTCCAAAAAATGCCTCAACTTCGTCTCTGTTCTACCAACCAAGAAGAAGAATGCCATTTTGATAGACTAGTCAGGGGAAAGTCTTTACATGTTCTTTCCAGTTTCCCTTATATTGGCAATTATCGTCCAATGGACTTATTGCAAAACCAAGGTGATCCTCTTCATAACGGAATGACCAACACACTAGTGGTACATACGTAATATTCAGCTCTCGGAACGATTACTAGACAGCTGTGCAGACTATCTTTTTCACAAATTCATGGGACATTCTGTCACTGAGCTTCGCTCAAGAACTTATCCAGTATCATCATTGAGCTTTCCACAAGATAGCATGGATATTTCTTAGAGAAGCAAAACATCCCTCCACCAAATCGTTACTCATTTAAATGTGAGAATCTGATTTGGTGCATTCAGAGAAACCCTAACCCAACACACTACCAAGAAGAAGCCTTACCTGCTCTATTTGTCGAAGTTAAACTGTCCCCCGAGGGTAAATCTTTGTGCTGTAATGGCCTATCAAAAATATCCTTCACCAAAATCTTCTCTTCAGAATATCAGTACCTAAGGACGTTGTAGAGGCAGTTAGTGTTTTCTCACAATAAGGAGACCGTCTTCTCTCTGAGATCTTAATTTGGTCCTCTCGAAACTCCGGGTGTCCTCACTCATTTTGAGCCAGTATAAATCTTCAATTTAGCATATGGTATGAAAAACTGCTTTTCTGGTTGCACAGATATCCGCTTGTAGAGTAAGTAAGATCTAGACCCTATGCTCCCATGAGCCTTAAAAAAATATTTCATAAGAATAAAGTGGTAGTGAGGTTGCATCAGACTTGCATGCTACTTAACCAAATATCACGCCCACGTTTTTTTACTCCTTCCAAATCCCAACACTTCAATAGAAAGGTCAATGCATTCATTAGAAAATAGTCCAGGAGTTTTATTTAGACAAAGCATGAGACTTAAGTGAGTCATAATGGTTATTAATGATTTCTGGTCCTCCTTGTGCAGGTTTATTCACTTAAAACCATCTTTTTCAGATGGATTATACCCTCTATTTTACTCTGTTGTCAGAAAGCCAACATGTCTTTGTCATATAGACCCAAGACTCACTCAGCAAGAGGCAAAGCAGCTACAGTGCATACTTTCACAAAACTCTGTCCCAAATTAAACTCCAGAGCTAACACTAAAGCTCAAGGCTTCCTTAGAAATCTGTGTGGATACATAATCTAAGACTTTTCTTTCTTTTCTCGTCCCTAAGTTTTCAAGGGATGGGTATGCTACTCTGCTCAGTGCGTTTGATTCAATGGCAATCCCTAGAAGGAGAAATGCATGTTACTTGTCTGTAATCCTAGTTCCTCTTCAGAACACTCTATATCGAAATTGTAAACAATCCACCCTCCTGCCCTGACTTCTTTAGGAGGATCCTAAGACTCCGTAGAGAAGAACTGGTGCAATTGCCACTGAGAGGACATAATGGGATACTGGTGGCATGTGCCTCCCTAAAGGAGCATTGTCAGTTTACCAGTCTCTTCAGTCTTCAGCCTAATTAGCAACATTGTTCTCCCCTTCTATAAATATTTTTTGTTGTCACTTTTAGAACTATAGTGAGTATTATGGGTTATAATTGGCTTTTTTTATATAAACATGAAAACATGTAAAAATTAACCAATGTAGCCTTGTTAAGGCGCTTACAAAATTATATTTTATTATCAATTTATTAGCAAATTCTTTTTTGAAAGAGTGCAAATACGTATATTTGTGTCCACCGGGATCCCCCAGTTGCAAGGGTTTTCAGTGATAGTAATTGCAATGGATATTGCCCTGAAGGAGTACTAGGATGACGGGTAAGTAACTATTCCTTCCTATTGATATTTGGTTGATTGCGTGTGTCCTTTAGTTGATAATTAAGAGTTTGTATGCTTATAATTCCTATTTAGTGCTGATTAATTTGTCTGGTTCTCGTTGAGTAGCAATAGTATGCTCACTGACTTCCATTGGTTAGGGTGCTTGATTTCCCACCATTTCTGTAGCAATTTTGTGGCAGCAGAATGTTACTCAAGTGGGTATTTTTCCCTTGAAGTTACAGGGTAACAAGATCGTCTACTTTCAATTGCCATAAAGTTAGGTGTTTTGCAGCCCATTACTAATATATTTGGATACAATAATGTGAAGTAGAATGATTTGGTTTATGAAATACCAGTACCTTTTTCTTCCCCTTCTTTGATCATGGAGTTGGTCGTTATGATAGTGTGCTTTCACTGAAAACATCTTCCTAAGATTTTATTCTGATAGTGTTCCTAATGCAGCTTCCCAGACCTTGTATTGGTATGGAGTTTCTGCTCCGTTCTTGTTCCTTTATAGAGTTGTCAAGCATGTGTCGATCTCAAGAGTTTTTTACCTTCCCAGCAGCAAAGAATGCGTCTGAGGTCAAAGTCCCAGGTGTTGCTCTTCCCGGTGATGGCGAGAAACAGCAGTCTCCACTCCCAGAAGGAGCTCTGAGCTCGGATCTGGATAAAATTGCCACGGAGGGTTGGTCTCCATTTCCTGTTTATTGTTCATGACATGTTATAAGGTTTCTGTTGCTGATCTCTCACATTTTGTGAGCTGACAACTTTGTGCAGTTGGAGTAAAGTGGTGTGTCCTTGTGTAGTTGCTGTGTTTCTTGTGTGACATTTTTGTGATGTTTCCCTTTTGCAATTGTAATAAAGGTTGAGATGTCTTACTTTTTAGAGTTTTGTCTGGTTGGTGCAGTAAGATTGCTTGTGTGCAAGTGCAGCTAGTGTGTGGAAGACTAATGTGTAGAGTTTCTGTGCATGCCAGATTGTGAATTGCTGTATGTTTGTCATTGGCGGTTGAACAGAGATAAAACATGGTTTATAATATTATTGCGTTTTAGCATTGGATTTTTCTGAGATTCCTATTGTATATTCATTCTGGAAATCCCTGGTACATTTAAAATAGCAAAACGCAGTTTTCAAATAGCCACAGACTGAGCAGTATTTGTTTAGATGCACATCCACCTCATTAGAAACCAGCAAAGATTCAACTAATGAGGATGTGCTGATCTCTCTACTCCTAGAGGACAACATAATCCAGATTTCCACTTGATGTTTTGCGTGGCATTACCTCTAAAGAACTCGCCTCTTTTACCTTCTATCTCCGGACTGTGGCCGAATTGCAACAGTTCTTTATCTTCTCTTGACTCAGCCATGTCCAGTTTTACCTCTTAATGTTGAATTGTTCTGGGGTCCTTTACACCTTTTCTGGCCCAGCTGAGACATTGTTATTATGGCAGACAAAGAGAAAATATAAATCTTAAATAAATGTTATTCCATGTCTTTACTGCCTCTATCCCATCCAAAAAGCTTTGTTGTGATGTTAACGGTTGCCTTTTAATACTGTTCAAGATAAAGTGGAGACTATCTGTTTGTCTGGAAAGAAAGCTTTCCCTCTCTAAATGGAATGCCCCCTATTCAGGAAATGATTCTATGTGGAGTAACCAACCAAACACTTTAATGAAGATAGTGCCAAAAAAGAAAGAATGTAGAATTTTCAGATTTGGAGTTTTCTTAGAAATTGCCCTTCCTGCTTCAACAAAGAAATAGACCTGAATGTCCTCAATGTGTTAAAGATTCCAGTGCTGTCTATGCACAAGCGAATCCAACTGTTATGTTGCTTTATCAACTTTCCCTTCTGAACCGGAGATAGGGGCCTCTTGCCCACAAAAAGAAAATCCCATCAGCTGTCCCTCGTCGAGCAGATAAACAACAATCCCCTCATAGTATCAAAGTCTGATTGCCAATGGCCAGTTCATAAGCAAAACATTCATGACACCATGGATGCATACTCTACTGGTTAATGTCCAGTCTGTGACTAAGGTGAAGGATGGTGCCCTACACAATAATGTTGTTGGGTACAGTGGCACTGTATGCAAGAGTGCCTCTACTGGAAATTTGCTGTGCATTTACGCGTTGAAACAGGCACACCTTGGCCAAGCGCTACTGTTTGGACATTAAAACAAAACCATCGGACAACTCAGTTTGTTTTGCCAATTTTTGCTTATGCGATAGAAGATTGCCACCCATAAAAACAAAATATTAGTATTTTGTAATAAGCGCAACATTATTGCGGCTCGCATGCCTCGCCAGGCTACCAGTACTGGCGGTGCAAAGGAAAGAGCTTTGAAGAGAGATGCCTGTTGCTGGAGAGAGTAAATATATTGTCGATGCATTCTCTATGGTCTTGTTTTTTAGTGTGAGGGAGCTCTTACTGTAGCCTCTCCTCCCATCATAATTTAAGGTGGCAGGAGAGCAGCGGAGCTAAAGTAACAGCTCCTTTCAGCACTGTTTAGTTCACAATGCTAAGTGGGTGAGGCAGTGAGAGGGGGAAGTCCCAAAAAAAAGTTCAACAGGGAGATGAGAGGGTAGAAAAACTTATGCTGTAAAGGACTTGGGGCGGATTGACATTGGGGGGGGGGTAAGAGACAGGAAAAAGCAGAAAAAGGTGCTGCAGGGGAAGAGATAGAATAACAAGTGGCAGAGGTGAGAGAGGGTGAGGAGTTGCGTAGGGAAGGTGGGCTGGAAGAAAGTATGGCTAATGAGACCGGAACAAACAAATGACTCTTCCTCCTGGATCTCTTTAGATTTCTGGAGGTGTGTTCTGACTCTACAGGGCATTCTTAGTGGTGCGACGGGAGGTGAGAGAGGAAGATAAGTGTCCACCTTTTTCTTTTTTTATTGGCCCTGCAACAGTTTTGGGTCACTGTTGTTGAACCAAGTCTTAAGGTTTTGTGTAGTTTTTACAAAAGTCCTAATGTTGTAGGGTTTTTATTTTTTGCTAATTGGAAAATCCTGGAAGATTACATGCAATGTGCCCCACCAAGCATTTACACAAATGTGGCACAAAAAGAAAGCATGTATAACTTCAAAATAATAAGGAAGTGTTAATGTTTTCTTCAATGTAGTCAAGGCCTCAAAAAAGATTCCAGAGCACTCTTTGCTCAAGACAGCTTGAAAGTTCAGCCTGTCTGACGCTCTCAACATAACCTTCTAAACATGCATATCTGAAAGAGACACGTTGGTGATCGATTCCTTACCTTAGACTATCCCCAGGCGTCAGACTTGATCCGGAAAACCTTGCTTGGCAGTACCCTTGCATGTCAGTAGTTGACGTCCTGCGGCTACGCATCGTCAGCGCTGAGATGACTTCACAGAGAGTAATTAGGCGGCACCCATGCGCGCCGACGTCCGTTCTTTATTTTTCCGCTCCAGTAAGTGCAGATCTGGATTGAGCACGTACCGTAGTCACTTTTTGACTGCTATTTTGAGACTTTTGCCCCCCACTTTTTCTCCTGGTGCACGTATGGATGCCTGGCTTTAAGTCTTGTGGGGCCTGTTGCCGGAATATGTCGGTGGCGGACCCCCGCAATGTTTGCCTCTACTGCCTGGAGACCGATCACGACTCCTGGCACTGTCGTGCCAAGGCCTTGCGGGAGCGGTGCTGGAAATTGCTGGAGGTCCAGCATTCGTCACATCGCTGCTCCGGGTCTAGGGGCTGTTTCTGGGACCGCTCGTGGGACCGGAGCCGTCGCTCCTCGGACTCCAAGTCTTCGCCTTCGGATTCCGGTAAGCAACGCCATAAAAGGAAGTTGAAGAAGCGTGTTCGCTCCTTGGAGGCGGACGAGGGGCACAGGGGCTTGGCCCCTGCGGCTCCTCTGGAGCCTGGGAGTCCTGCGACCTACCTGCTATACCCGGGTCCGGCGATTCCCGAACAGATGCAAGAGTTCCTTGCTGCCATGGACCACCTTTTTAGACCTCGGGCTCCCGCCGGCGCACCTTCGGTCTCGGCGGTACCGTGTCCAGATCCTGTTGACCCGGCGGCTCCAGCCCCGGGGCCACAGGATCCTACGCCATTGGCTCCGGCGGCACGAGGTGCAGCTTTGCTGGCTCTGGCCCCGGTGCCACCCTCGGCGCCGCACTGGGTGCTGGTAATCTCACCCTTGCCCCGGTTCCCGGACCATTTTCTTCCAACCTGGGATCCGCATTGGGCTGGTCCGACCCCGGCCGGCACTGTTCTTGGCGCCGTTTCTGACGCCTGTCGTCCCTTCTCCGGCTCTGCTGCCGCGACTGGCCCCCTTTACGCTAGAGGCCGACGAAGACTGGGAAGGGTCCAAGGACCCGCTTGCCCGGCAATTTGACTCCGAGCAAGATTGGGTGGGCGACTTGGAGGATGCTGGGGACCTGGATGTCTCCTCTGACCCAGGGTTCGCCCCTCCCCACCCACGATGGTGGAGGGTGCCTCCTACACAATGGTGCTCGGTCTGGCTGCTGAGGCTCTCAACCTTGACTTCCCCACAGTGGCCCTCAAGACCAACCTCCTTGCAGAGGTGCTCCAGACGGCGTCTACTTCGTCGGAGCCGTTGCTTCCCTTTAATGACACCCTTACAGAGGTCCTCTTAGGCACTTGGTCGAGATCAGCCACGGAGGCCCCGGTGGATAAAAACTTGCCAGACGCCACCGACCGTCGTCCGGCGACCCCGCTTTCTTGACCACTCACCTTATGCCTGAGAGCCTGGTCATTCAGGCCTCGACGTCGCAGAGTGCCTTTCCCACGGCCCCGCCGGATAAGGACTCTAAAAGACTGGACCAGTTTGCGAAGCTGTTCTCTTTGGCCAGCCTGGGGCTGCGGTCGGTGAAAACCGCCTGCTTGTTGGGCTGCTACTCCCATGCGGTGTGGGATGCCGTTGCTCTGGTGTTGCCTCAGTGTCCTGAGGAGGTGCAGGCTGCCCTTTCTCAGGTGATTGCTGTGGGTAAGGAGGCGGGTAAGTTCGCCATTCGTGTGGGTTGGACACCGCCGACTCATTGGGCAGGGCGATTTCTATGACTGGCGTTGCGGAGCCACGACTGGTTGCGTTTGACAGTTTTTTCGCCTGATGTCCAGAGCTCTCTAATGGACATGCCTTTTGATGGCACCCGCCTGTTTGGCGACAAGGCTGACTGTGCACTGGAACGGTTTAAGGACTCGTGGGCTACAGCCAAGTCCTTGGGTCTTTCTGCTAAAAACCTGGCCACGCCTGGTTTTCATTCCTTTCGTGGCCAGGGTAGAGGCACCCAGGCACGTCCCTCCACCAGGCCTGTGCAGAACCAGCCTCAGCGCAGCTGTGGTTGCGGTTTCCGCAGGGGCAGGTCGGGGAACCAACGTGCGGGTCCGTCCACCTCTACCCCCGCTGTTATCTCCTCCAAACCTTCCTAATCTGAGCTTCGGGGAGCACCCCACGCGGGTGGGTGGCAGGATCCACCACCACATCCCCTGCTGGCGCGAGATTACATCAGACAAGTGGGTGCTGCAGATAATCTGCCAAGATTACTCCCTTCCCTTTCAGTCCTCCCCTCCAGCCATGCCACCTCGGTGCCACCGCATGTCGAGAGATAATTTGGTTCTTCTCCGACAGGAAGTCAAGGCCATCCTGGCCAAGGGGGCCATTGAGCGCGTTCCTGGGCCAGAAGTAGAGAGTGGTTGTTATTCCCACTACTTTCTGGTCCCCAAGAAGGACAAAGGGGGTCTGCGTCCTATCTTTGACCTCCGGGACGTCAATCGCTTCGTCCGGAAGGAGAAGTTCAAGATGCTAACCCTGGCTCAGGTCTTGGTTGCTCTCAACCCTGGAGACTGACTGGTAGCATTGGCTATACCAGCGCCCCTCGGGTGTTCACGAAAGTGATGGCGGTGGTTGCAGCTCATCTGCGCAAAGTCAGGGATATCAGTCTTCCCCTACCTCGACAACTACCTGGGGCGAGCCCGCCTTCAACAACCAGTCGTCACCCACCTTCTGACTACGGCCAACCTCCTGCATTTGCTGGGGTTCTCCATCAACGTGCTGAAGTCGCACCTGAGTCCCTCTCAGAAGCTCCCCTTCATCGGAGCGGGCTAGATTCGACGCAGTTTCGGGTCTATCCTCCTGAGCAGTGAGTCCAGAATATTCAGGCTATGATTCCGATCTTTCAGCCCCTACCCGGGTTTGTCAGGATGACCCTCCGGCTCCTGGGCCTGATGGCCTCCTGCAGCCTGTTAGTGCAACATGCCAGGTGGCATATGCAGGCTCTGCAGTGGGACCTGAAGTTCCAGTGGGCGCAGCATCAGAGCAACCTGTCCGATCATGTCCATATCTCGGAGGGCACTGCACGTCACTTGCAGTGGTGGCTCACGAATCGCGATTGGGTCAATGGCAGATCCCTCTCCCTTCCCCAACCGGAGCACACAGTAGTGACAGATACATCACTCCTGGGATGGGGAGGCCACTTGGGAGAGGCGGAGATCAGAGGCCTCTGGTCTCTGGTGGGGTGCCGGCTCCATATTAACCTTTTGGAGCTTCGGGCGATACGACTTGCACTGAATGCATTCCCTTCCCTCTGTCCGGGGAGGTGTAGTGCAGGTGTTCACGGACAACACCACCGCCATGTGGTATTGCAACAAACAGGGTGGGGTGGGGTCCTGGACCCTATATCAGGAACTCTGCGCCTCTGGACATGGCTGGAACATCAAGGCATTTCCTTGGTGGTTCAACACCTGGCAGGTTCTCTGAATGCCAGGGCAGACAAACTCAGCCGCCGGTGCTTAATGGATCACGAATGGTGTCTGTACTCGGACGTGGCGCAAGGTCTCTTTCAGCAGTGGGGAGAGCCTTGGTTAGATCTATTCGC
The DNA here is from genome assembly GCF_964261635.1 of Lissotriton helveticus. NCBI lineage: Eukaryota > Metazoa > Chordata > Amphibia > Caudata > Salamandridae > Lissotriton > Lissotriton helveticus. Next base: position 1,447,000,767 of record NC_136057.1, read on the forward strand.
CACTGAAGAGAACGCGCAATGTCATCAGTTCTGTGCGTTCGAATTTCCAAGATGGCACTTGCTCTCAGACGCTTTTCGTCATGAGAGGAGCTGAGGTCTGTTGTCCGCCTTTCCGCCTATACCACTGCTGCCCAGAGTGCTGAAGATCGGGCGCGACCGGGCCGAAGTTAATCTTGTGGCTCCGGACTGGGCTCGAAGAGTATGGTATCCCGAGCTACTCAGTATGAGCATCGATCCCCCGATCCGACTGCCTCTTCGGGAGGATCTTCTGTCGCAGCAGCAGGGGACGGTCCTTCACACTAACCTGTCCAGCCTCCAACTTCATGCGTGGAGATTGAGCGGCGACAGTTGACAGCTTTCAACCTTCCTCCCAAAGTCTGTAATGTCATTCTGGCAGCCATGCGTCCCTCCACTAAAACGGTATATGCCTGCCGATGGAACACATTTCTGGTATGGTGCACAGCAAAAGGTGTGGATCCCCTTTCTGCCCTTCTTTCTGAGGTTCTTCTGTTTCTTCTGTTTTTAACCCAGCAGGGCTTAGCTCTGGGCACTATCAAAGGTCCTCTTTCTGCCATCTCCGCCATCCTGAGGCTTCCTGATCAGCCTTCTCTTTTTAGGTCCCCGATTGTTAACCGTTTCTTCAAAGGCATTACACACACGTTCCCTCCTGTGCCTTTCATAATGCCTCAGTGGGACTTAAATCTTGTCTTGACTTACCTGATGTGCGCTCCCTTTGATCCCCTTCATACCTGTCCCTTACGTCTTCTCACCTTAAAGACGGCTTTCCTGGTAGCTATCACCTCTGTCAGAAGAGTGAGTGAGCTCCATGCTTTTTCTTCCAAACCTCCTTTCCTTTCAGTTCATCCGGACAAGGTGGTTCTAAGGACCCGTCCTTTCTTGCCAAAGGTTGTCACGCCCTTCCATATCGGGCAGACCATCTCTTTGCCCACCTTCTTTCCGCCTCCCCGTCCTTCCAGGGAGGAGGAGAGGCTCCACCGTCAGGACTCACAACTGTTCCTGGTGGATGATCAGCTCTTTGTTGACTACGTGGGCGCCAAAACATGTAGTCTCTAGTTACATAGTTTCACTGTCTGCTCATAACTTCAGACTCATCTTTAGACTATCACTGGGCACCAGACTGAATCCTGAAGATTTAAACTACATTGCTCCTGCATCATGTTGATTTGTTCCACTTCTGCAGGAACGATGGAGCCAGATAGGTTCAGGGTTCCACTAGCACTGAAAACCAATTCACTCTCCACAACTCAACGCTTTAGGGAAAGCTGAGCCTCCGTGACTTCCCTAGGCCTTTCTACCTCTGCGAGACAGTATGCTCAACAGTTTTGCCCCTTTTGAGACTACTCTAGAGGATTGGGGTACCAAAATTGCCCAGGCCCCCGGAACAGACACCTCCAGCCTTTCGCGTTTGGGTCGGCGATCAAACAGAAAACATCCAGGCCTCCAGGGACAGAGATCTTCCCAGTTGCCTTTTCCTAAGGTAACTGCCTCCATACAGATTTAGTTTGACCTTAGTGTCACATGTCCACCCTGTGGATGGCAGGATTTTGTTTCCTCCAAGGGTGGCAAAATATAACATCAAACAGGCGGAGCTTTCAGATTGTCCAACAAGACTTTGCCCTTCTGTTTCTTTTTAATTGCCATGTCTTCTGCCCACATCAGAACATCTTTCAGAGGTGGACAGTATTGTTTAGGTTTCGCCTGTCGAAATCTGCGCAAGCAGCGTTTCACGCAGGCGAAAACTTTTGTCTAGAGTATGTGTGTGTAGTCCCGCCCCTCTGTTCCATTGGCTAGCTCCATAAATGGAGGCTAGCCATTGGAACAGAGATCTGTCCGTCAATGCCGGAGCAGATTCGTGGGCGTTCCCGAGAATTTTAGGCTTTCCGCCACGTCATGCGGAGGTGGGCGGATGTCATTTTTTTTTCCAGGCCGGCATCCTTCGTCACACCAGCCTGCTCGCTCTCCCTGTGAGGACGCAGACCCGACCCGCTCCGTACTCCGAGCAGGGGTGGGCTGCGCCATTTCACTATTCTTGTTTTTGTATCCCTTCTAAAGTCCTGCATGACGTACCTGCACAGGCAGCAACGCTTTTGACACTGAAACACGAACACATTCATGCGTAGTCTCTCACACACACATACAAATACACATACCTATATATGCGCACGAAGACGGCGACGCGGGGCTTAAAAATGAAAACACAGCCGTGCTAGAGTGAACATTTCAGAGGGTTGAAGGGCCCGTGTGGGCTAGGGGGCACCCCAAAGGGCCTTTGTTATGGGAGCACTTGGAAAGAAGTGGGCTTCCTGCTGGGCTGGAGACTGCTCAGGCCGGAGGAGGGGGCAAAGAGGTGGGGGTGGTATCGAGGGCGGTGGGCGGGGTGGGGTGGTTGGGACCACTGGGGGCTCTTTAGACATTTCCACGGTCTGTCTGTGGCACGAGTTTCACAAAAATGTTTGAAAATCCGCCGAGGAGCACACGTAGCGAACTTTGCGGTAAATGTTAATTTCTTCCCAATTTGTAAAATGTAGACATGAGTATAATTTGCGTGAAATGTGGAAATACATATAAAAATTCACTTCAACCTAGGACGCCAGATCAAAACAAAAAGTTGTCAAAGCGTGGAACCGTCACGGAGGGCTTCTGACCGCTGTACATAGCAGATGCATACATTTATTTTAGACAAAGACGATCCGCTGCACACGATCCTTGCTTTCAAATACTTTCATGCGCCCACCTGCTATTTTACAGCGCTTAGAAACAGCAAAAGTAGAAGCAAGTTATCCTTCCCATATGCTCCGTGCATATTCTGTCTAGAAAACCACGACGAGGAAAGGGCCAGGGGGCTCGGCTGAGTCACGGCAGCTCGTCCAGCTGTGAAAGCGCCTCGAGACTGTATCCCATTGTGCTACAACGCATGTGCTAAGATATGCTCAAGGCCCAAAGTATTTTAAGCGCTCCCCAGATTGTTAACACATATTGAATACCTGGTATTAAATATTGGATGTATAAAAATCTTAATTCCGAAAGAACTTTCCATCTGGCATAATTTTTCGAGGCCTTGGAAGAGAGAGTTACTCTCAGGGCCGGCTTTAGGGCGCTGCGGCTAGTGCCACCGCACAGGGCGCCGAGCTCCGAGGGTGCTACATTTAGAAATACTTTAGGATTAAAAGCACCAGCTACAGAGTTCCCTGTGTGACCAGCAACCTTTTAGTGGTAATAAAAATACAAAGATAACCCTAGTGATTAATCTACCTTCTTGTTAGATCAGAGTCTTTTTGGGTGTGGTTTTTATTTATTATAAAGCAGAGCAGTGGGTTAATGTCCCTGCACGTCACAGGTCTGTATTTTTTCTAGATAGCTGAGTAGGTTTAGGAGTTTTCTCACCTTTTGTTACTTGCAGTTCATAAATTACAATCCGAACACAGCACCGTGCGCTATGAGCTGCACGCAAACAGCAAGGCATAGGTTTAGAACCTTCTGTTTTTCCCCAGTCCTTCAGTGCTCAAATGCATTAGCTTAAGAAGAAATAATTTATTGTTAATAAAGCTAACCCCAAACACAGGGTTACTTTTTAAACCCTGAGTTTGTGATTCTCCGGACCAGTCACTCCTAAAATAAACTGCCTTCCTGTACGGATGATATTTGAGATTTACACCTGTAGTCCCCGTCTGATTGCCTTATGTAACAATTTCTATACATTGATTTACACACTATGGTTCATTGTATAGGGTGTGTGTGATGTAAAGTCTTCTGACATGCTACATTGTTATGAGAAGTGCTGTGAATGAAATTAAGTGTGTGTAGGAGAAGGGCTCTGGAGATGGGATGGGTGATAGGGAGGGAATCCGTGAAGAAATAATTAATGGGGGGACAACAAAGATTGTTGCACCGCGCACCACAAGCGCCAATGCCGGCTCCTCCTTCCAGGGCTGGTACCTTTAAGAATATAACCATCCAGTCATGAACATTTGCATAATTAAGTCTTTTCATTTCTTCACCACCAATTGGCACCCACTGAATGCAGCAAAGTTTTGAAAGAATAATGATCTAGTTACATCACAGATATTTGTGGAAAAATTGAATGGATTGAAGGCAGCCAATCCCGGGGCGTGAAAAGGTTGGGAGTGCTGTGAGTGCGTGTTCATGGTTCCCAGCCCCTGAGTTGCATTTCCAGCGAGTCTGTGTCTATGATCCGAATGTTACATATTTAAAGGTATCCAGCTCAACCTGAAGCCTTAGTCAGTCAAGTGACTCGTTAAGTGCGACTGCTCACCCCTAAGGGTCTAAGCATCACTTTAGTGGTGTCAACCACTGGCACCTGCCCTCTTGAACCCCTGGGACAGAGGTCAGGTCCCTTCCAATCCCTCAAACAGAGATTGCAGGCCACAGTTCATCAGACAAATCCAGCTTAAATGCCATTAACACTTCCAGAGACAGAAACTCATTGGCTGTTTTTTTCTAATGTTCTGAATTCTTTACTATGTAATTAAGTCATGTTCTTTTCCTTTTACTAAAGACAACGAAACAGTACAGGCCAGTATTTCATTTACTATTTTCAATAAACATTTTGCTCTTGGAAGAAATACTGTTTCAAGCCAAATATCCAAAGTAAACATGTTTACTAAAAAAACACATTACAAATAATATGTAATATGGTCCTACATTGCGATTTTGGGGTCCTGGTGGCATGTAGAATCCACTTGGCCTTTGGCCCATGGCCGGCTTTA